>NC_091582.1:7051367-7066367 GCF_042767895.1 Penaeus vannamei
CAATATCTTGTGGTTACCTGCAACTGTCAGTGTTTACATATAAAGTTTATTATGACGTCATCTTGTCCTGCTCGCCCTGGTTCGCAGGAGGGCGAGCAGGACGAGATGGTCTACTTGTCCAGGATGAGATAGTAGAGGTTCCGAACGGTCAAAACATCTCGTCCAACTGGTCTGGACGAGCAGGACGAGCAGTTCCGAACGAGGAAAAAGTATCCCCAGGGCCCAAGGTTAGGAACCTCTGGTCTATAGTATCGTTCATATCAGCATCCTTATCATGTATGGCTTGATTATCCGTTCTGTTTGAGCGTGGATTGCAACAACTGACGCCTTCTTTGTCATAGCAGCTACAGTATGAAGTGCATGATTTTTTTTTTTTTTTTTTTTTTTTTTTTTGTAAAGAACATGAAGCGATTAAGCAGAGTAAGATGGAAGGGCTTTCCTGATTCCAGTATATCAGTCACTGTGGTATCCATCTTACCCAGTTGACCACATCTGCCAGTTCTGCGAAGTTCCTTCTCAGCAAAATATTTTGTGCAATGTCCATTCCTTTGCCATTGGGGTATGCGGTTGTGTCTGACTACCGAGGGCATTTTAGCCTAAGGTCAGCACAGGCTGCACTGATGTCAAGGACTGTTCCATGCCAACGCTCCTGTACTTTGCACTGCCTTTCCGCTAATACACAAACAGGCCAGGCATTTCAGTGCCACCACTACGCGAAAGACATTCCCACTGTTGGCTGCTTCACTGACAGAGAGGAAACCAAAGTGATATCTGCTTCATCATAGCCTATTTTGGCGAGATTTCTTTGACCCAGTTTCATTAAGAGGAAAGTTGTACACCCAACAACAAAAGCGGCGACGCCTCACCAGACCTGGGGCCGGATTTACTAAACTCTCTCGTAAACGCAGTCTCTCGTAACAGTTACGAGAACTATCAACGATTTCCCAACTAGCGACGTTACGACCCATTTTCAAACGCTAAACAACGAGAGCGCAGGGGTCTCGTAACCGTCACTGCCGAATTTTCTATCGCTAGGTGTCGTAGGGCTTTGTTTCCTAAAAGAACGCCTCGCTCAACCAATCAGCGTTAGCTCGGAAAAAAATCGACCAATCACAGAGCATTATCCGCTGAACTGAGGCAACAATAATGAATTTTACTTAAAACAGTTTCCATATCACCACCTGGTGAATCATCACCTTTTATTGATCATTACCGCCTTTATAAATAGTCTTATAAATTCTGATACTTTATATATATATATATATATATATATATATATATATATATATATATATATATATATATATGTATGTATATATATATATATATATATATATATATATATATATATATTCATAACCATACATTTGTATGTATATACATTATACATACAAACATTCATATATATACATATATCAATTAATCTATATATGCATATATATATATATATATATATATATATATATATATATATATTATATATACATATATATATACATATATATATACATATACATATACATGTATATATTTTTGTATAAATAGAATTGTATGTATATATGCATGTATGAATATAGTATATATATATATATATATATATATATATATATATATATATATATATATATATATATGTAGAGGGAAAGAGATCACACACATATTCATGTCTCACAAAAAAAAAAAAAAAATCAAGCATTTCGTTATATTTTCATAAGATATTATGATAGAAATTTGTTACAATCCAGTAAAACATTCATCTTAATCATTATTCATAAAGAAATGGATCCATTGCTAAATGTAATTTTACATTAGGCTATTAAGAGGTGTGTTTGTATATTGGTAACATTTGTTATCAAATATTTATTATGTTTTGTTGCTATAGAGGAAAATAGTCATAATGATGGAATTATGCATTTTCATTCAGATTTAGTACTTGAAGATGTGTTAGAGATCCTTTAATTCATGATAAATTAAATTTGCTGAGGGGTTTACATCAAGTGTTTCCGCACCTCTATACATTGGCAAAGGATAATCCTTATTTACATTAGTCATATTGTTTTTTTTTCCGTTACTATACATCCTCAGTAGGTTGCTCTTGCACATTAATTGATTTCCACATGGCAAAGTGACATTTACACACTCCTGAAGGTATTTATGAAGCTGATATGAGCTGAGGAGGGTCGCTACGATAAGCGTCACGAGAGGTTTCGGGCTCCCGTAAATGTCTCTCGTACGGAGATGTTTTACGACCTCGGGAGTGTTTTGAAAATACGCTCGTTGCAAGAAACTAGAGAGTAAGTTGTTTTACGATATAAACAGACCATTTACGATATCGTAAGACGTTAGTAAATCCGGCCCCAGAGGTTCCTAGGTGCGGAAGGGATGATCTGAATTCGTTAGGCAAAGCAAGGAGTGAGTGTTCTGCTATGTTTCAGGCTAGCGTCCCCCTCCCCATCCCCCTCTCTCTCTATCTCACACACACACACTGTGTATAATATTTGTTGGTGTGAATAACATATCGTCTCAAATATCGCCTCTTGAACTACTAAACAATGATAAATTTATGGGGTAGAGGTTGAAGACCGCGACGCACGTAGATAGTGGAAAATGGACACCGCCATCTTATAGAGCGGGAAAAATAGAAGGGGATAGCTTATAGTTTAAGATGCACCGACCTTATAGTCACCGCTAAATGACGAAAATATAACGCGCGGCCGCCTTTCAAATTCAAAGTCGATGAGCTTGTTTACCTTGCTAGGAAAAACACGACACTGACCCACGAACGCATTTTTGCGTTCGCGAACTAGTCCGTGTATCATTACGCGCTTGTCAAAACGATATTTGGCTAATTATCTGTGTCTGCTGGTACGCATTTATACCTTTAAAGTCTTTTAGTAATGTTATTATACTTCAATTGCATATCTTTATATTTATCTATACCCTCATATCGAATCCTGCGCATCGGGTGGTTCACAATTTCTTGCGCCAGCCACAGGTTAACAGCTCACCAACCAGCTCATTTCGAGATTGAAAGTCGGTGGGAAATGTTGCGTTTCCAGTGTTGTGTTGATTCTGGGTTCTTTTTTAAGACCTTTACAGTGGCATCGAAGAATAATTCGACTTCAGTAACCATCCCAGTTTTATATCTGAGCCCATCAAGAGCTCCAAAGGACGAAAAAGGTGATTAAAATCGAATCAATACCAACAGTACAAAGAAACGAAAGTTTCCGGATATAAAGGTATTTGGTTTATTATTTTACGGTGTGAATGCAGCCCTGTCTTGCCGTACATACCGTGGTGGAGAGAATGTGTCCTGGGGGGTGCTGGGGGGCTTGCCCCCCATCAACCCTCCCCTCGGGCAGTGCCCGAAGTGCACGCCTAGTCACGGCAATTTATATTGATATATTAGGTTGGTTGGTTTATTGGTCAATACGTTTTTGGGGGTTGGAACGTGTGAATTCCCGTAGAGTTTTTGCCGAAATGTGGGTTGGGTTCCCGTAGAGTTTTTTTTATTTCGCGTCAGTCCGTAGTTTAGTTTAGTCCTTTATTTACCACCCTGGCTAACTGCACAGGCGTGGGCAAGCTGTAGTACATTTGATACATGGTCAAAGCATTATATAATAGTATTACAGAATAAATCTATATCATAAAATTATTACGGTCTAAAATATATCATTTAAAGGAAAAGAACGATCAGTAATTTATCTACTCATCTGTCAAGCCGGCATACGGCTTGGACGTGGAAAGGCAATGTAACATTTGATATGTGGTCATGTGATACTACATTCCAAATTTAGGATATAACATAATTATATCTTCCAAGACATCAGATGATATGAAGTAGTTACATAGTTCTCCATACCTCATGCTAGGTGGTCTGAAAGGCTGTATTACATGGCACTCTGAGATATAATGTACAAGTGTTCGCTTATATTCTTCATTGCATAATTTACACTTCGTTTCTTCAACATTACAGGCTGTACTGACCTGCCAGTACAATCTATATCCCAGCCTGATTCTTGCGGTCACAATATCACACTGTCTTGTTCTTGTTTTGTATAAACCATAGATGAAAACATCTTGCATAAACCTGTCATAGTGCTTTATGCTACAGCTTTCAGGCCGTTGAGAATTAATCAAGTCAGACAAGTCCTCTTTGAAGGAAGTTTTAATTATGTGTGAAATCCTAGCAAGAGGTACTCCAAGATCTATATCAACACTTTGCTTGTCACATGCTGATTGTGCTAGGCGGTCAGCATGATCATGCCTGGGGATTCCAACATGCGATGGTATCCACACAAAACGTATATCATGGCCTCGTTCTTTTGCACGAAACACATTTATTCTTATGTCATTTGCAATATTTCCTGCACCTTTGTCTAGTGTGTTCAATGCCTGGAGAGCACTCTGTGAGTCGCAGAAAATGACTCCTGAGCCTTGACTTAATAGAAATTCGGTGGCTATGAGCATTCCTGCCAACTCAGTTTGCGTAGTGCTAGCCCAGTCATGAACCCGCCTACAATCCTGGTGCTGCAAAATATTGTTTTTATATACGACAAAAGCGCATCCTGCTCTACTCCCAGACTGCAAGGATCCATCAGTGTAGCATTCATACGCATTGGGCATAGTTTCAAGGTGCTCATTGATAATTGCTAAAGCATACTGCTTAAGTACAGCAGGGGGGTCAGTCGTATAAAATACACTTAGGTCCGACATTTTCCACGGTGGAGCAGAACGTCCATGTAGGGTCTTAGTTATGGATATGTTCAGCTGAGACAAGTGCTTACATGTTACTTGTTGCCATGGATTTGAATTTGAATCGATGTTGCCATTCAAAGTTAGCTCCACTATTCTATGTTTTAGTTGTCTTTGGAACTCTGTACAATAGAGGGGTTCTCTTATTGCTTTGACGCTAAATGTGGTGTTTATGTATAATATTCTTTCATAGACAGACGGCAAATTAAGTTCTGATCTCATATTCACAATCCTCGTTGTCTTAGGGGAGCCGAGAATAAGCCTTATGGCCTCATTTTGTACAATTTCTAAACTAGCCAACTCTGATTCCTTGTATAATACTAGGTGCAATGCATGATAATCTATGACCGACCGTATGTATGACAGGTAAAAGAGTCTAGCAATATTGACATTAATACCATGGTCTTTGCCGACAAGTGTCCTAAGTGGCTTCAGACGTTCCCACAGCCTTTTCTTCAGGTTTTGTATGAACTCTGCATCATTAAGAGCCACCCCGAGATATTTGTATTGGTGACAGAGATCTAGCTCAACGTCATTGATGTGAAACCTTGGCAGAGGGATTGTTTTAGGGTTAAGTGCCTTGGTTTTTTCAGTCGATATTATCAAGCCACACTCTGTAGCCCTTGCTGAAAGCACATCAAGGATCTGTTGCATTCTCTCCTCGGATGAGGATTTAATGCAAATATCATCGGCATAGCAAATAATGGAGTCACTGCCCTCAAGTGGTATATCGCCTAGTAATCTATGCATTAGGATGTTAAATAGCATGGGACTAAGTACGCCTCCCTGAGGTGTGCCGAGTTCAAACACTTTTGAATGAGTACTCTTAACACCCCTGAAGAAAACCTGAGCCGATCGATTGGATAGATACATTTGAATCCATGTTAACAGTTTTCCCTGAATACCAAAGCTAGCTAGTTGCTCAAGGATCATTTCTCTGTTTGCAATATCAAAGGCAGATTGAAGATCAAGAAATACGGTTTGCATGCTTGGTATTGAGTTTGTTAAGTATTCTGCAAAACAATGCTGACTGCTACGTCCTGGGAGAAATCCATACAGTCTGGGGGATAACTTAGCATGTATACGGTACATGAGTCTGTTCAGAATTATTCTCTCAAGTACTTTGCACAGACAGGAGGTCAAGGAAATTGGTCTGTATTTGTCAGTGTTGGATTTGGGTATAGGGATGATTAAACTTTTAGTCCAGGAGCTTGGGAGGATTCCTTGTGATAGGCTGAGTCTATACAGGTGTAAGAGTGGGTTGCCTGGCACCTGCGCAATGAGGCGAAGAACACTGTAAGTAATGCCATCCTCGCCAGGGGCTGTTGCCTTGCCTTTCACAAGGGCATTTCTCAGTTCCCACTCGGTTATTTCGGCAAAGTCGGATGGGTCAATAGCAGCACAGGCTACTGCTATATTGAATTTCCTATCTATTTTTGACTTGTCGAGATGGTCTTTTATCCCTTGTGGAAGTGAGCTCAGCTGAGAGTTTTCAGCCCACTGCTCCAGTAGCATATTAGCCTGTTCTTGTGGGCTGTGAAACTGCGGTGTTGTGGGAGCTTTACCTGTCAGCCTATTAATCTTTCTCCATACATCAGCCATGGAAGTTTGACTATTGATGCTTTGCAAAAATTGTTCCCAGTGTTTACTACGAATCTCAGTTTTTAGTTCTCTGAATTCTTTATTGGCTTTAAGAAACTGAATAAGATTGTCTAATGTCTTGTTATCTTTATAGCAATTGGCAAGCTCCTGAACTCGTTGATGTTCCTTGGCTAGAATTGGGTCATTGATCCACCTCGGAGCATGGGGGGCTTGGGGGCTCTTTTTCTTCCAGAGTTTTCGTGAACAGACCCATGTGTTATAGTAGTCAGTGACAACTTTGATTAAATCCTGAGAGAAATTTTCAACTGTTGTTACTTCATATGTGTTGTACCAATCAAAGACACGTGCCTTGAAGTGATGCTCCAGGCCCGGTGGGATGATTATTCTAAGCCTAGGTCTTTTAGGGGCTGAGTTGCTGTCAACAGTATAGTCAGTTCGGATTGCAAAGTGGTCACTAACTAATTCTCGTACTAGTGAAGTACAGACATTACCATGAACTAGATTTTTGCCAAATACGTAATCTAACCTGCCACCTCCCAAATGAGTTTCTATTTCTGTGTCATATACTGTTAGTGATCTACTATTAATGAAATGTTTGAATTCTTCCCCATTACTATTACGCTGGCTGTCTCCAAAGTGTGGGTGCCTTGCATTAAGGTCGCCCATGCATAACGTGCCTTGGTTGTGAAAATTGGGTAAAGAAACAGCCAGAAATTTTGACGATCTGGCATATATGTTATATAGTGAAAAATACCCAGAGACAGCCAGAAGTTTTAAATGATGAAATTGAACATCAGTGTTCTCGGATTTTTTAACTAACTTATGTGGCAATGTTACCTTCACATATGTCAACAATCCAGTCATGGCTGTATTCACATAAGAATGATATCCCTTAATTGAAGGTGCAATTTTCATTTTAGCAGCAGCAGCAAAAGGTTCTTGCACGCAAATCACATCAATATTATATTTACGAATATAAAACTCTAGGTCAGTCAGCCTAGGTTTAATACTACGCATATTCCATGATATGAATTTAATTGTGTGTCTATCTATATGTGAGTAGTGTATTATGTAATCTGTACTTCATGCGCTTATATCCATTGATATTACGGAATTTAAGTTCACATAAGAAACATATAACTTCATGAATAATGTACATTCTATTACAGATGATTGTCCTAAGCTTAAAAGTACTTTTAACCATGTCAAATATTAGGTCTTAGCTTTGTCCCACTTCTTAGCACAGTCCCCTCGGTTGTTGTGCCGGGTGTACCTGGGGGGCTGGTGACGTCACTGGACTCCTCGTCTGACTCGGTGCCGCAGGGATCGTGGTAGTGTTCGTCGCTGCTGTCAGCGCTGACACGCCCACTCTGGTTATCAGCACTGATGTCATGACATCGTATCTGCTCGCTCGTTTCTTTAACACTAATAGCAGCACTAGTATTTCGGCAATGACAGTCCCTGTTCATTTTTTCCTTGTCCTGTCTCAAGTTATTGTTTTCTTGTCTCAGAGCTTTGATTTCCTTTAAAAGCTCCTGCACATTTATGTCACTATGGTCAGCTGGCGTGACGTCACTTCTTTCACATGGTTTTGCGGGGGATTCCCCGGCCAGGCCTGCGGTCATCCCTGCCCGAGGGTGAGGGACGGCCGCATCAGCGGGCGCCTGGGGGGAGAGGGGGGTCGCGGTCTTGAGCTCTGTGATGATTAGCATCATCTTGTCAACCTGCTCCTTCAACAACGCAACCGTGTCGCGTATTTCGGCTACCTCTGCTTCCCCACTCGCCGACAGCCCCGGGAAGTCTCTGCGGCTGGTGACGTCACACACGGCACGCTGGCCGCGGGTTGGGTTAGGAGGGCCGCGCTGGTCACTCGCGGTCGGCGCCGGGGCCACAGGGGGTGGGGGGAGGGGCCAGGGCAGGGAGGGCCGCGTTGGTCACTCGCGGTCGGTGCTGCGGCCACAGGAGGAGGGGGGGGAGGTGCCAGAGCAGGGAGGGCTGTGCACCCCCAGTGCCAGGCAGTGACACCTGCCTTCCCACACCTGAAGCAGGATGGGACGAAGCAGATGGCGGTTACATCCGCAGAGTTTCATTGGCAGATTTTAAGCGCTTTTTGTGCTAGTTTTACGCATTTTTGATCGTTATTCTTCTTATTTAAACTTGTTTTACACCATAATTTCCCTGATATACTTCATGCCCTCCCCTGCTAACGGGACTATCAAATCAAGATCGTCGATGGAGAAATGGTACTCTATCTCCTGAACGATTCATTCGCAAAAGAAACAACGCCGAAAATCGATGAAATCATAGGATTTCATGCAGAAAAACATCATTTTTTTCGACTTAGTCTCTGCGAGGGTGCGTCGCGGTCTTCAACAATTACCATTTACGGCCTCAAAACTTGGAGGGTAATGAGGTGTAAAGGTACTGGTATTGTTTTATATTCTATTTCGTTTGGGTTCCTCCTACGAACCACAACATCCAGTCGCGTTCATGAATCGCGAAGCGCGGTTTGGTTAGGGTCGGCTTGGATGTGGTGGGCCACTTGTCTCCGCCCCTCGCAATAATATACTTATAAATAGTATTGATATTGATTATATCAATCATATACATATATAAAGTATTTATATTGATTAGATCAGTTTAAAGATTGAGATACAAATTAATTGAAAGTGCATCGTCAGTAAACCTAATTCATTATATTGTTTCCGAAACTGTTGGTGGAAATATATGAAGTAAAATCAAATGCTGTTGATGTGTGCACCAGTACATTAATATATTCATCGTTATCATCATCATTAATATAGTGTTAGTGGGGTATATAGGATGTAGTTGGTTTCAAATTATTAAGCGACAGTCTATAGACCCCGCGAAAGGCCGAGTCTAGCTTCACTCTACCCAAGGCTAAGGGAATATTCCCTCAGCCTTGACTCTACCTATTCTTACGCACCTGGTGTTCCCCCTCCAAACTATTCAAGAAACCCATTACTTGCGATATTTCCTGTTCAGTTCGTGCTTTACATATTAATTTCGTTATTTTTGGTAATGAAATTGTAAACATTTGGAAAATATAACTGCGTATGAAATATTGCCATGACTATGATTCTATTTTCCAAATATCATAACAAAAGTTCACCATCGGATCCAGGTGATATAAGACGGAGAGAGAGAGAGAGAGAGAGAGAGAGAGAGAGAGAGAGAGAGAGAGAGAGAGAGAGAGAGAGAGAGAGAGAGAGAGAGAGAGAGAGAGAGAGAGAGCAGCTGCTGAGGACAGTGCAGAGCCATATATTAATATACAATTCTGGGATAATGCAAATGAAGGATATTTCCGTCTGATGAATATTAATATGAATGTTCAAGAATTTTATATAAAAAATATGAAAAGGAATTGAACTATGTGATATTTCATTATTATTTTCGAAATTATATACGATAACTTATTTCTGAAGGCAGGTCCAAATTATTCATCAAATCAACAAGTCAACAGGACCAAAAGCGATCCCTCACTCTCTCCCCATATATATTTCAGTCATAATTGCACTTCTTTGCCTGATTTCCGTAATTTCCCTCCTCCTGACAATCGAACCATCCTATGACCTGGTTGTTTGAACGTGGGCCTCCTTTCAGGGCAAGAAGGACATGATCTCTCCGAGCCAGGTCTGGCGTGGCGTCACCGTTTTTGTTGTTGGGTGTACAACATTCTTTGGAAGACCACACACACACACTGCCCTGTAGTTCTTAAATCCACTTTTTAAAAGATACGCATCAATGGCACTTTCCTTTCGCTCAAACACCAATCACACACAGAACAAACCTTACATATCTCAACGAAAACTGCTCAAAAGCTTCCGTGTAAAGTTGATAAAGAAAACCGATAAAATTGATAAAGAAAACGGACTTGCCTTTATCGACACTGATTTTCAAAGAAATTGGACGCCATTAAATTATGATATATAGATAACTTTCTTCTACTAGTTCGGAATGAATTATTTAATGATTTCAACTTAAAGGCATAAAATAGATAACTACCCTTAACAGTATGATAAAACGTTTAGTCTAACCCGTTTTGGGTAAAAGTAATAGATACCCAGATATTTTTCACAAGACTTTGATTATTTTTAATAACAAATTCTGTAAATCAACAATATATCTATATATCTATCTGCATATATATATGTATATATATATATATATATATATATATATATGTGTGTGTGTGTGTGTGTGTGTGTGTGTGTGTGTGTGTGTGTGTGTGTGTGTGTGTGTGTGCAAATCAACAATATATCTATATATGTGTACACACACACACACACACACACACACACACACACACACACACACACACACACACACACATATATATATATATATATATATATATATATATATATATATATAAATGTATTTATATTTATATATTTATTTATGCGTGTATATAGATGTATGTATGTGTATACACATGTATGTACATATATGTACATACACATGCATACGTATATACACATGAATATATATACATATATATATATACATATATATATATATGTATGTATGTATGTATGTATGTATATGTATGTTTCCATAAACATCCTTACATATATAGATAGATAAATTAATTAATAAATGCATAAAACACACATATACATAAATGTATATGTATGAATATCCTTATACATACATGCATGCATATATATATATATATATATATATATATATATATATATATATATGTATTTATTTATTTATATATATAAATATATAAATATATATATATATATATATATATATATATATATATATATATATATATATATATTATATATTGCACTCACACATACACGTGTGTGTGTGTGTGTGCGCGCGCAGCACGTTCGGGAAAAACCCTTGATCTAAAACATCTGAGCTGAAAGTCTGAAACAGGAACGACTCGCGTACGGTTTAAAAAAGGTTTTCGTTCTGAACCCGACACTTCCTACTTTTAGTCTCTACTTTTGCACAGACAAAATAAAAAACAAATCCTATGCAAATATAAAACACGAAGTAATATAAAATCGTCGTCTTAAGCGGCAAATATCAGCATATTTGCCCGCTGAGCGAAGCAAAAGTTTCTGGTTAGGGCCTTTAAGTCCGGTAAGGAAGATCGTTAGAGGGTGTGCAAAACGTTTCGCCAGACTGTTTTCGCAACGCTCTCCCAGCCCTCTCTTCAACACGTAGGCTAACACGGTCCATGTGTATTTTTGCATAGATGTATGTATGTGTATGTATATACGTACATACATAATATATATATAGATAAATACACACACACACACACACACACACACACACACACACACACACACACACACACACACACACACATATATATATATATATATATATATATATATATATATATATATATATATATGTGTGTGTGTGTGTGTGTGTGTGTGTGTGTGTGTGTTGATAGATAAATATAGATAGATAGACAGATAGATATAAATATATGTATACATACCATATATTTATTTCATATTCATATATATGTATATGTATAATATGTACACACACACACATACACAGTTGAAATATGAGAAGACGATGTGCATCAAAGACTTTGGGATGCTCTTCAAGGTGCAGATGAATTTCTATCTAAAATCCCCATGTTACATCGCACGTGTCGCAGTGAGTACACACTCGAAAATATCTGGATGAAATAATTTCTGCTAACCGGTCAAAAGACAAACGTGATGGTGGTAGGAGCAACAACAGGTGACAGGAGAATTTCCATGGACTTAAAAAAAAATAAAGAGGTGTGTTTTCTGTGTTTCTCTCGCACAAATGGGGACAGAACATTGATACTTAGCACAAGAGACAGATATCAGTTTATAAAACGGCAAAGCAACTTCATAGAAAAGACATTCTATTAAAAAATTAATGCCTTCGGTGACATCTGCTCGGACTTGATAGCAAATGATTTCCGTTGTCACGAAGTTGTAGGGCTCAAGGCTGATTTTAATGAATGTCAACTTTTACCAGATAATGAAAATGACATTGATGATGATATCATCACTAATGTATCACATCGTTCTTATCTGCTGATAAGGCATTTGTAAATTGAAATAAACCAGGCAGCAAAGTTTTTATCAGGTTCAGAGGACTTCTCTGGAGATTTCCAACAGAGCTGCTAACCAGCTTCCTTAACACTTGTACAACCATCTGGCTTGGTCAATAACAAACTGTGATGAAATATCAATGGGGAAGATAGGAAGGTACATGGCATGGGATGACGTGTAGAGAACGATGTCAGCCCTGTTTGTTATTATTACAACAATTGATAACGGTGTTATCTGTGATCCTTGTACGTTTCTTGCTCAATTTTGTTCTTAATGCCTTTATCCACATTTCTCTGAAAAAATATAGATAATCAAAATGGCCAGATGCCTATAGACTGCAACGAAAGACGGAAGCATATTGCTTTGTACGTTAACCCAAATATCCTCTACATCTGTACTCACTTTTACATAATATATCAAGATTTCTCTCCATTATGGCCATTATTATATAATCAAAGTCCAAGGAGAGATTGCATTTATGTGATTTATTCTGGCCGTCGGTCTTGCTGACGGCAGTGACTTGTCAAACCCTCTGATCACGATTGTAGTTGTTTCTGTTGAGGAACACTAACATTCCTTGGGAAGGTATCTGAATCGAAAAATAATTCTGGATTTGTTTCTCGGCCTCGTAGTTACCGTGAAAATCGTTTAGTAAATATGTGTTATCGTGGCTTTGTGGTCTTCTACACTTCTACATGTTTTCAAAATTGTCCGAGAGGTGATCTGTTTCTTCAACTGCGTCAAGATGACAATTTGTGATATAAAGGTACACTGCCTTAGGCCGATCAGCTATTAAGGGCTTTATCGCTTCACATTCGCCTCTTTTTTAAATGTAAAAGTGACGAAACCTTCATCTTCTGCAACTTCTCCTGCTCTTTCTGCGTGATTGTTGATCACGACCGTCGGCACTACTGGAGCTTGGAGTTGTGGGGAGGGGGAGGGGGGGGGAGACTTCTGGTACTCCTGATGATGAGTTGCGTCATTCTACTGTCTATTAAGCTCGTGTAATATATGTAGTGGGAGGAGGAGGCGTCCCACCCCACTATTATTACTTCTTGTTATTGTATGTGGTAGTGTTTGGCTGAGCGGTAAGGCAGTTGTAAGGTGCTGACGTACTGGAGTACTCTGAAGATGTTGGTGCAGTTAAACTTGTCGCAGTTTTCTTGTCTTTATTCTGGTTAACTGGTATAGAGGGCAAGGCAGGTGCCCAGGGAGGAGCGCGTCATGCCAAGCCCGTGAGGCCGAGCGGTCTGAGGCAGATGGCACAGGAATTGCCATGAACGTAGTTCGTTTTGAGACAATATACAATGGAAAACATGAAAGAATAATATGGATGAACATACATTTAGAGATATTAGGTCACATGACCGTTTCGTGGAGAGGAACAAGGGTATGGTTGACATGATATCGGTACGTTTTTACAACTTTACATCTGGTTTAGGGGACAGACTGGCTGACTATACATGAAACAGAACATTTGAATATCAATAGTAAAATCAGTTACATACATAGTGATTTAGATCAAGCATTTTATAAGAAACATTTTCAGTATAAACAGGACATATTTATACTTGAAGACAACAGAATAAAAACATTGAAAATGTATGATAGTAATAAGGGTCAGATTAGCGTGTTCTACGGTCACTTCGCCAATGTCGGGCACAGGGCACTCTGGAATCTCATAAAATAAACAACACATGGCTTTCGTGGTCTGCGAGGGGGCGAGCAGCGAGGGAGCAGGTCACTAGAACTCGAATTCCCTCTGGTTTTCTTTTTTTTAAGCTTCGTCAAGCCATTGTTTGTACAGATGTTTCGATTTTCCTGTTGGCTTGTGGAATGTTCAAGGACTACTGAGATATCTTAGTACTCGGAGAAGCAAGAGTGCATGCCTGCTCGCATGCGCCCTTGCTTCCCCGGGGAGAGAGGGGAGATGTGAGGGTCGCTCACGGGTACAGCAGGTAGGGAGCTGTGGAGGGGCATTCTTGGGTAGAAGTAATGGGCATTCTGCTAGGGGGAGGAGAACAAATGGAAAAGATTGGTAGGAGGATTGGTTAAGGACAGGGAAGGGAGGGGGAGGATGACGTCTGCTGCATCTTCGCATTCCTGCTTCTGGTGTATCATTCTATTTAGTGTTGCCGATGGTCCGGATAACATTCCGATTCACAGATCTATTGTTGAAGGAAGGTTCCTGGTGTGTCTGCGTTTCATGATTTCTAGTCGTTTGGAAGGTTTTAACAAAAGGAGTAGTGGCATCCAGTCCATGGTTGGGATGTTAGTTGTTGTTGCGGTATATATAGTGGTCAATCATGATGTGCTAAAGTTTATTACAATATCGCGGGCCTTTTCAATCTCTTCCGGACCATTTTTTTTCATTATCTAATCACAGATAAGAAATCTTTCTCGTGTATTTTTAGCGGCAACAAAGCATATAGGATAATGTTCAGCACTATTATTGTATTGCCGATTTGAAAGACTTTTTTTGTTTTGCTTCCAATGTTTTCACTATTTGCCCTGTCTTCATAGTTAGCGCGGACGTACCCTTAACAGC
>NC_091582.1:7083867-7093867 GCF_042767895.1 Penaeus vannamei
TTTCCTCTACTTCTACGCTCATTCCTCCCTTCCCCATTCCCTTTCTCCCGTTTGTCCTACCTTCTACCTTTAACCCTATCCACTCCTGCCCCCATCCTACCCCTATCCTACCCAGCATCCTCCGTAATCCACAGGGCGAGTCGAGCACAGCGGACCTCAGCCAGCCTGATTTCTACACTTTTATTTTACTTCTGTTTTATGCTGGCGTATTTTACATGTATTCTGCTTTAATTCACATTTTTTTGTATATTTACTGAATAAAACTTCCACTGAATTTGTTTGCTATCCGCCTATATCCCACAAGGATTCACATGATGTGCGGATAAGGGGGCATCCTCATCTGCTGCGATTTCTCTTGTACTTTTTATTCCTTTTATCTTCAAGTTCAGTTTTAGTTTTTTGTGCTTTGCTTTTACTTACTGGTCATTTTAATCTCTATTTTACTTCGAGAGCAAGTCATTTGTTTTAATATTTTTATTTGTGAATCGCAGCAGATGGTTTTACGTATTTTTTTATGCTAATTATTATTTTCCCATTTATTTCTTGTGATGTTTTATTGCTTTTACCTTTTGTTTTATCTTGTGTATATTTTCTTTTATTTTAATATTTCCTATCTATTGTTTTAATCATTTTTACCGCTACCAGTCCGTCCGCGTGAACCAATGTAACCCCCATGTTTTTGCCAAATAAACGAAGTGGATACTCTGCCTGTGTTGTGACTTTACCCTATGGATTTACCTGTCTGGATTCTACACCTCGGATGCTGAAACAAGGTTGTACTGCCCCTTTTACTTGCCTAGGTGTATTTATGCTGGACGTGTTATTTTACTGTTTTACCATGTGTGCCTTTACTTTTACTTTTTACTTGCTCTGAGTTTTACTTACTTTTACTGGTTCCTTTTACGTTTCTTTTATTCGTTTTACCCTTTTACTCGTCTTTTACCTGAACTTTTACTTCAGCTTTTACTTTTTACTTTTCTGTTCTTACGATCTTTTCATTTACTTTTCTTCAAGCTATCTCTTACCTCTACTCCTTGTTTGTGTCATTTTACGTATTTTAACTTAGATGCCAGTTCTTTTTACTGTTTTTAAGCCCTTCTGGCATATTTTTAATAATTGTTCAGCCCTTCTGGCAAGTTTTACTGTATTTAAGCCCTTCTGGCATATTTTATTCAGCCCTTCTGGCACTTGTAATATTTTTACGTTTTAATTGCAGTTTTACTTTGGTGCCTTCTGCACATTGGTTACTTTTACAGTTCATTTTAGGATTTATTTTTATTGTATTTTATGTACCAATCTTCATATTGGTCACGCTCCTGGTAGACCTGCAACTCCGGGGATAATTTGGCTTGTGAGGTCGCGTTGGTTCCGAGCCTTCAGCTTGGTCCCATCACCCCCTTTGCGAGGAACGAACGGGGCCCCCTCATTTTCCTTGGCCCCTAAGCCTGAAGTCTTCCGCCTCACGGTTGGCTTCCTTTGGGTTCTTCATTCACATAACCTTACATTCCAAACCCCCACCCTGACTTCCCACTTGAGGTTTAACCTTAGACAGTCACTCCGTGTGGACGCTACCTCTACCACCCCCGCCGACGCTGCCCCATATAAAATGGTAGGGGTTGCGTGACAAATCAAACACCTGTGGGGTTCCCCAAGGCTTTCCCCTACAAGCTTCACTCCTGGCTAGCAGCTGCCAGAACGCAGGCGTGACGAGTAGTTCTAGTTCCCAACTTGTGCCCCAGCAGTCGCCGTCCCAACGGAGCCCACAGCCTGCCTCACTTGCTGGGTGGGAGGGATTTTTCCCCTCCTCCCAGCATTTCCACTTATAATAGACACTGCCATTTGGTTATATCTGAGGGGAGGACTGGCAAGGCCCACCTCTACCAAGCCTCCCATTAACCTCAAGGGGCTTAGGGGCTTAGGTGGACGTATAGTATAGATAACAAGAGTGATTGACTCATCTCTCTTTCTCCTTAAACAGAACCACTTAATGCTATTTCCCTCCAGATGTTAACCTAAAAATAACCACCCCTTTATCACCTTGAGACTATTGAGATCTAACAAGGTTATTTTGCACAACTGGGAGCATGCACAATTATTGTTACTAGCATGATGCCTCCCAGTTAATCAAGATTAGTAGCAGAATTTGCAAGGTCCTTTTATTTGGTTTTCTAATTTGCTTTAGTTTACCTGTTGACGAGGTACACTTCACACTTGTCCCCACCAGCTGCCTTCCTCCTTTAGCAGATACAGGTGTCCACATTGCTTTCACTTTTGATGCCTCCACATGTGGAAACGAGCATCTTCCTACAAAGGAAGCCGCTGCATAAAAGGACATATCTTGGCAGACAGACGAATTCACAGTCTAGATCACCACCAGACCCAGTATCTCCATCTGTCTGTCGTCTCTCCCTCGGTATGAGGAGATAAATCCATTTATGTGGCTGCTCCACTCGAGGCAGGTGCTTGCTACCACCCACTAGAGTATTGGAAGTGAAAGCACTGTGGGCGCATGCATCGGCTTTTGAAGGAACTTACTACAGGAGGGCAGCTGCTGGAGACATAGGTGTGAAGCGTACCATCCGGTCTTATTGGATATTATTTCCATATATACCTATGTGTAACACTGTTACCCTGTACACCTACAGAGGGGGGGATCTCTTTTCTGAACATTATGGAGTAAGAAAATAAATTCAAAATCACAGTGCAAAAGGACGCAGTCAAATGTGTGTGTATGTGTGTGGATAGATTTCGATGTAGATGTAAATGTATACACATGTATAAAAGTATATACTAGTATATATGTGTGCATAAATGTTTGTATATTTAGAAGGTTGTGCATAGCCAACAGGGCTATTACTTTCATCATTACATAGAAAGATAGAGCCTTATTAAATAAAACAATAAAGTGATATCTGATATCTCAAAGTTGTCTATGGAAAGGTAATATCTGTCACTTGATTCTCTTACCACATATTATGATGTACTGATGGAACCTTAATTTACTCTATTGAATTTTCCTACATCATTACTCCCTATTCTGGACTTCCGATGTTACTGAATCTCAATATATGTAAGATTGCAATCATCTAAGATACAAGTATGGCTTTGAATGAAAATGAGAAAAACAGACGCATCTAGCCAGCGAGTGACGGATTTTGTCAATTTTACTTTTGAAAATGGCACTTTTAGGGGTTCTATCCGTAACATATATACATTACGAAATCAGTTTATTGTGTATCAATTAATGTGCTTTGTAACATTTCTCACGTTTGTCCATTCTTTTTGTGACGCATGAATTGAACCCGACCCACCCTTGGCCCTGTCCCACGGATATGCCGACCTTTAAAAGAATTATTCCAGTTACAGGACTTTGAACAAATAGGAAAATAGTGTATAGAGAGACTACTAAAACTGCAAAATGCTATGTATTAATTTTAGGAACAGTATTGGAAAAAAGGACTAAGTAAAAAAATTAAAATAAAACATGCTCTGCCTAGACTCAGAGAAGGAAAACCTAATATATATATATATATATATATATATATATATATATATATATATATATATATATATATATATATATATATATAAGTATATAAGTACAACACTTCCCAAAACCTTGTAGTATTCCGATTCAAGTATCTTTAAAAATGGTATGAAACAGTGAAAGTATCAGATATGCATTTTTTTTTTTTAATCCAAACATATAAATATCATTACTAAGAATCAGCTGATTAGGATAAAATAAACACCTGGTTAATCGGTTTCCCAGGGCCCGAAGTGGGTATAACCAATTGGTTCTTTCTTGGATTTGGACGCATTTCAATATTGGGAAGTGTTTATGATACATATAAGCACTTACCTGTGCTTGTTAATTATATAATGTGTACGTGTGTTACAAAAAGGTATACAACATAAAAAAAAAAATAGTTTCTTGTAGCCTTTTACACGTATATATATATCTGTCTTTCACTGTTGGAATCCACGCTTCGTTGTTAATATTCCTTTGAGGGAAATGCCAACTTCCTATACAATATAAATATCAATATCAAGAACAGCCAGATGTTCTTGCTATGTACGCACATCTATGTCACCTCCATCCCTCTCGGTTTCTATCTCCTCATCTCTTCACTTGTTTTTCTATCTTTATCTATAGCTCATTCTGTCTAATTACTTCTGTGTCACATCTTGCCTTCTTACAGCTATATCTAATATTGTGTAAGAAATCGCATTCTGTACAAGATAAGCCAACACTAGTTACTTCTACATTGAAATGGAGAGCTTTGCACAATATTTTGTGCAGTGGATATATTTCCTCTTTATCTGTCATTAAATTCTGCGTCAATTGCGTTTTCAGTAATCCATTACTTTCTTTCTCTCTCTCTCTCTCCCTTTCCCTCTCCCTCCCCCCCCCCCTCTCTCTCTCTCTCTCTCTCTCTCTCTCTCTCTCTCTCTCTCTCTCTCTCTCTCTCTCTCTCTCTCTCTCTCTCTCTCTCTCTCTCTCTCTCTCTCTCCCTCTCTCTCCATCGAAGTGGGCAAGCAAATGCTCCGAAAAGAATAACAAAAAATCACACTTGATTTTAATTAAAGTGGCTAGTTACCAGGTTAGGTTGGTCAACTGTGTCTATCTGAAAGGAAAGAGAATATCTAGTCGGCAATATTTTTTATCAATTCATTAATAATAACAGTAATAACATCGACACTACCATGGAACACCGAATCATACTAATGCTGCTACCTATCTTAGATTTAAATAAATAAATAAATAATAATAAGAAAAAAAAACTAGTTAGAGAGCAGGTACAAAAATATCTGATTTCATGGGGTGAAAGAGAGGGTTCCATTTCCCCCTTCTAATCTTCGCGTCAGATATTCTTGTCTTTTTATCTCCCCTCTTGTATCCACAACAGTTTTTCCTCCACGTGTGCCTTGCTAGGATAACCAACTGGCCTTCAGATATATCATCGCTTTTGTGATACCTGGAAATGTGCTACAAACACTTAGCTGAGATTTAAAAAAAAACCGGAAATGTAAGGTCTTTTGTCATTCTTTCCGTGTGAATATCCTCTTAATTTTCTTGGTATGACGAAAACACATTAACTTTAGCATGAATCTATAGATCCGGTCAGGAAATCCATTGTTCGTTAGCAGGAATTCCATAACATATATTAAAGTGGAGTAAGTAATGTTTTCACTTCAATATAAATAATTAATTTGAAAGTTACTTCATGTCCATTCTTAATTTTCACTTCACTGAAAATGTCTTATATGAATGACTTTGAATGCCCGTTAATTGTGAATGAAAATGTTTGAAATTTTTACTACAGAAAGGTCTAATTTTATTGGCAATTATAATAATGGAAGTAAAACGGTTTTAAACAGAAATTATGGGATTAAGAACCACTGTCCCACGCACATATCCGGCCGTAAGTCATTTTACAGTGTAGCAGAAGGTCGTAAATGCTGTATTTTTACTGATCACAAGCTCCTTCACCTATGTACACAGGTCCCAAGAGAAGAGAGTTATTACCAACATTTGCCACATTAAGGTAGAGAGCAGCCAGGTGGCAGATCATTGCTACATAACAGAACCATTAACTTTACACAGATCACGAAACTACGTCACTTCACCTGTAAAGACAATATCAAGATTGAATGATACATCAAGACCCGCCTCGTGGACATCTAGAGCTTTCCACTGCTTACCACCAAAAACAAACTCATCACCAAGTTAGTGTGACATCGTTGAATATGTCCCGGAATGGAACTGCGCTTACCTGCCTTGTCAACTGCCAAAGGTAACATGCCACACCAAGGTATCTTCTACTGTCCTCTTCCTTCCCAGACGTAGACGTGTGCAACACCTCCACAGCCAGTCTCTTTAGTCACCTGACCTGCGTCCTCAGTTCCCATTGCATCTAGACAGCTGCATACCTGATACAGACAATCAGAGGGAAGCTGTTTTCTCAAGTAAAGGCCCTATCACATTAGCACTTTTTCCGTCAGTTTCTGGGGTTCCGTCTGAATTTGAGGCTTTCCGCAAGGATCGTCTACAACCAGAACGCCTCCCAGACCAAGACGGTTACGACCGTTTCCGTCTGACTAATTTCCGTGTTGATTTTGTGCTATTAATGAATTAGAAAGGATGTGTGAATGTAAACATAAGCTAATATTTTAGAACAATTGTATATACAATATACATCATATTTCTTTAAAATAACGTTATATGTATGAGAATGTTCATGTGATTCCCGGGACCTCACTCCGATAGCGCCATGTTTGTTTACAAGATTTTCATACGGAGTTCATTCGGAAACGCAAAAAAATGACGGAAAAGTGCTAGTGTGATAGGGCCTTAAGACTAGGGGGAGAGCACTAGAGTTGCCCACACATTTCGTTAAACCAACCCCAATCCCTGAGACGACGCTATAGCATAGGCTCCAAGAGTGTCTTTCAACAACTATGCAAGGGGAATGTATGACTGTACGTTACTAAAAGATCAGGCAAACCACACTTAACCACAAGAACAACAGCCCAAGAGATTAGATTACAAGGCATTCACCTTTGACATGCCACACAGCCAATCCACCATTGGTACCCATGCACATTGAGGACACCACACCATAAAATTAGCATAACCAAGGCAATGCCGAGATACCTTTTTAATTATAAATCATGTCCCATCATCATACTCCCCTGTCCTTGTATGCTTAATAGACTTATTTTTCCTCTCTTTAACTCATTCCTCATCATATCATAGATATGCATGAGAACCCAATACTGGCTTGTTGGTCGTCTTAGAAACACCAGATGCTGCTATCCCAGACGTGTCTCCGTTCAGTCAAGTGTGGGGCATTATCTTGGTAAAATGTCACATGAACGAAGACGCAAATAGCACCAAACAATTGGTAACACGATTTTGCTAATAAGACCATTTTAGTGTTGACTCTATAGTAATACAATTCAGACTGACTAGAATCTATAAGTATGTAGCAACCTCATTCTCTCAAATATTCAAAAGAATATACTGTACTCATGCTGTATTCGAAGCTTAGCATAGTAGCTAGATCACAGCCAAACTATAATTTAGTAGCCCAAGGTCTTTGTGGTTCAGTCGGATTGTAAATAATGAAACCAAAGTTAAGGGCATATCTCCAAAACATATTCGTCTATTAAAGCTATCTTCAGTGCGTCTTCCTCCCACTAGAATTTCATAGAAGACCTTCACAATGCCGATACAAAAGTTATTGTGGCCAGCTGGTTTGAAAAGTCCTAAATGTAAGAGACTGGTTCCTGTCTTATAGATTTTGTGCATTCAGGAGCCTACAATCACCACCAGCAACTATCCTCCGTCTTCTTTTCTAACTACATGGAGTGGCGATGCCTAAATTCTGATAGATTCTCTCAGGTATCGCAATCTCTCCATGCGCTCAAACTCCAGCCGTGTGTATTAAAGCATGCCTTTAGGACTGATGTGGTGTCAGATACCGAGTGCTATGGCTATGTAATGATGTTCACCAAAGCGCAGAGGAACCGAGATCTGTGTGGACTCGCCAAGTTCTTGATAGCCACTGAAGGGACACGGAAATTTGGCATGGACTTCTTTGTGTGTGTGTGTGTGTGTGTGTGTGTGTGTGTGTGTGTGTGTGTGTGTGTCTAAATACACCAAGGAGTCCATACCTTAAGTGGATAATTCCACCTCATCAGTGAGGAATACCCATAGGATGGGAACTGGATACCTGTCTTATACGTTAAAAAGTAAATACCATGGGCGTCTTCTGTAGCGTCCTTTACTCTTAATACCGTATTTAGTTTAATCCTAGTCCACCCTGTCCGTACCGAAGACGACACTCTCCGCTGCCAGACGGCGCGACAATATTGTTCAGTAAAACCTGTCGTACTCACTATTGTATCACCACCGTTATCATGTAAACATGGAGAGAAATGTCGCGCGTGAAATTCGCTCTTTTGGGAGATTTCATGTTTTTTCTTTCTTTCTTTTTGTAATGTCATTTTTTTGGTAACCACATTTAAGAAACTATTTTAGACATCCCTTAGGTTTCAAAATATCTATTATATTTAATGTGTATTTCATGAAACTGAGACTCTTACTAATGTTTTCATAATGCTAATTATCAACTTGTGTGACCTTGACCATAAAATTTTTGTTTCACTAACCTGGAAATAAGAGTTCCATGCCCGCAGCCTCTGAATTTCAAAGATTCCTCATGGGATTATATATTTTTTTTTATATGCATTGCCATGATATTTCCTTTATCAGAATATTTGATCATTTGTGTAAATATATACAATTTAATTTTCATAGATTTTTCAGCAATAAAAAGACAATGTACCTGTAAAACCTATTCCCACGCGCCCAGTAATACGAGACCAGGATCTCCACATCAACAGCAGAGGGCAGAACCATCACTATCACAGACCAGGGACATCACAAGAATTGATAGAAATTTTAAGAGACAGTCCATTAACTTAAGATTCCAAACAAATCATATTTGAAACAGAATCTTGAAGAAATGTGTACAGAAAATAGAGGTACGTACTTTCTTTCTTTGATATGATGCTAGTCTTAGTTTTCAATTTTGAGAACATTGGGAGGCATAAAGAATTGATTAATAATATGAATTTTTTAATGCCTTATCTTCAATCATGTAGGTACGTCTGGGATGAAGGGAAGGAAAATGTGGTCTACAGAAGCATCTGAGAAGTTAATATTATTATTTACAGAACACTAAACAAATAGGAGGCAAAGCAGTGCAGAGATAAAAAAGGCATAAGATAATTAGCATTATGAAAACATTAGTAAGAGTCTCAGTTTCATGAAATACACATTAAATATAATAGATATTTTGAAACCTAAGAGATGTCTAAAATAGTTTCTTAAATATGATTACCAAAAACATGACATTACAAAAAGAAAGAAAGATAAGAAAAACATGAAATCTCCCAAAAGAGCGAATTTCACGCGCGACATTTCTCTCCGACATGTTTACATGATAACGGTGGTGATAGAATAGTGAGTACGACAGTTTTTATTGAACATTATTGTCGCGCCGTCTGGCAGCGGAGTGTCGTCTCCGGTACGGACAGGGTGGATTAGGATTAAACTAAATGCGGTATTAAGAGTTAAGGACGCTACAGAAGATGCCCTTAAAGCCTGGTCTAGAGGTGCATTAAAAGTTGATCCTGGACGCTGCCAATGCGCTTGCCCACTAGAGATCTGGACTAAACTTTAATACTGGATTAACTTTTATGGCACGTCCAGAAGACGCCCTATGTAAATAAAGGTTGTGTAATTTAAGGTGATTTTTTTAAGGTCTCCAAATTCATTAAAAAATGAGTAAGTCGCATAAAAAGCTATCCATTTATTATTTGTTGCCTTTTGATATTGCATATTTTACACATACATCATCGTCTGCTAGAGCCAATTCTGAAACGGCGCCGCCAATCCGGCAATGACGTAACGAGCTCTGGCCTCTGGCCCGTGGCCGCGAGATGTGTATTGTATGAAAGTGACTGATACTTGTATATATATATGCATATATATACATGCATATATATATATATACATACATATATATATATATATATATATATATATTATATATATACATATATATATACATATATATATACACACCTATACAGATAAATATACATATATATATATACATATATATACACATATACATGTGTATATATACACACACACATATATACACATATGTGTATATATACATACACACATATATATACGTATGTGTATATATACACACACACACACCATGACTGATTATTGTTGGTAAAGTGTATAGGAACTCCTCGTCGTCATAGTTCCTTTGAGGTAGCGCTGCCACATGTTTCATCTGTAAGTAAATTACGTGAATGAAGAAAAAATACAATGTTATAAGTGAGCATGGTGGTTTGTCTTTAAGGACATCTGCGAACATAAGAGGTCAGGGGGTAGAGGTTCGCCCACTGC
>NC_091582.1:7106367-7108867 GCF_042767895.1 Penaeus vannamei
ATTGTTTTCCTCACAAGTTAATGTATATCTCCTCACAAATTGGATTTTCCTCATATGTGGATGTGTTTTTCTTCACAAGATGATTTGTTTTTCATCAGAAATTGATGCTAATCCTTACAAGTTGAATTTTCCTCACAAACTGATTTTTTCCCCTCATGAATTTTATTTTTTTCATAAATTGTTTTTCTTCATAAATTGATGTCTTTTCTGCCATATTATGTTCCTCACAAATTGATGATTTTCCTCACAAATTGGTGATTTTCCTCTAAGATTGATGCTTTTCCTCAAAAACTGATGTTTTTCCTCACAAATTGATGTTTTTACCTCACAAACTTGTTTATCCTAACAATAAAAACTTATTTTTCACTTACACATTGATGTTTCTCTCACAAATTAATATTGTCTTTTGTCACAGACAAATATTTTCCTCAAAAATTCATGTTTTTTCCTTCCTCACAAATTGATATGGATGACTTTAGTTTCAATTGTCGCATCTCTTCTTAATTATTTCCCTGATGAATTTACATTTTTTCCTTACAAACTGATATTTTCTTTACATTTTTTTTTTCTTAAATTGATGCATTTCCTCACAAATTGATTTTTTATCATCATGCTTTTTTCTGAAAAAAATATTTTTCCCCTTAGTGTTTTTTTTCACTAATTGATATGGATGACGTCACTACTAGCTTTACTTCAATCGCCCCGTCTCTTCTAAATGGTTTTCCTCACGAATTTTCGTTTTTTTCCTTATAAATGAAAATGTCCTCACAAATGTATTTTCTCAATGATGTTTTCCCCACAAATTGGTATTTTTCTTCATAAATAGATTTTTAATATTTACAAATTCATGCTTTTCCTGGCAAAAAGATGTTTCCTCTTCAGAAATTGTTTTATTTTCACCCATAAATTGATATTTATTCCTTACAAATAAATATGACCTTCGTCCTGCATACAAAGCCCTGAGAAAGCTGAACTCCAAGCCCTCTTCACAGGTGACAGCAGTTCGCTCAGTAAGTGGTCAGATCGTTTCAGATCCTGTTGCGGTGCGGGGACGTTGGGCTGAGTATTTTGAGCAGCTGTACCAGGTTGACCCACCAACAGTTAACTTGTATGCGGGTAGTGTCGGGATCCCGCTGCCGGATCCACCCATCAGTGAGGACCCTCCCTCCCTAACTGAAGTTAGGAGAGTGGTCTTCAAGCTGAAGAGTGGTAAAGCAGCGGGTATCTGCGGCATACCAGCTGAACTGTTAAAGGCTGGTGGTGAACCTATGGCACGGGGGTTACATGCTGTCCTGGCTGCCATCTGGCGGTCCGGTTCCGTTCCTCCTGACTTGTTGAAGGGTGTGGTCATCCCTCTCTGGAAGGGGAAGGGGTCCGTTGGGACTGCAGTAATCACCGAGGCATCACACTGCTCAGTATACCAGGCAAGGTTCTCGCCCACATCCTTCTGAGACGTATCAGAGACCATCTACTGAGGCACCAGAGACTGGAGCAATCCGGATTTACTCCTGGTAAGTCCACAATAGACCGTATCCTCGCGCTTCGAGTCATTGTAGAGCGCCGCCGTGAGTTCGGGCGTGGGCTGCTTGCAGCCTACATCGACCTCAAGAAGGCATTCGATACGGTGCATCGGGAGTCACTTTGGGAGATCCTGAGGCTGAGAGGAATTCCAACAAGGATTATTGGCCTAATAGCAAGCCTGTATACTGGTACTGAAAGTGCTGTAAAGTGTGGTGGGGGCCTGTCGAGCTTCTTTCCTGTTAGTTCAGGAGTGAGGCAAGGCTGTGTCCTTGCACCAACTCTTTTCAACACTTGCATGGACTGGATACTGGGCAGAGCTACTGTTCAAAGTCATTGTGGAGCAACACTGGGCAATATCAAGGTTACAGACCTTGACTTTGCTGATGACGTTGCCATTCTATCTGAGTCTTTGGAAACCCTAGTGGCGGCTCTCGATGCATTTAGCAATGAAGCGAAGCCCTTGAGTCTAGAGGTCTCCTGGACCAAGACCAAGTTCCAGGAATTTGGGGACTTGTTAGGAGAACCTGTTCAGTCGGTACGTGCTTGCGGCGGGGACATTGAAGTCACAGAGAGCTTTACATACCTTGGTAGTGTAGTTCATAACTCTGGGCTGTCAGACCATGAAGTCAGCAGACGGATTGGCCTGGCAGCAGGGGTCATGAACTCTCTCAACAAGAGTATTTGGAGATGTCGGTACCTGTGCAGAAGGACCAAGCTACGGGTTTTCAAGGCCCTGATAATACCAGTTTTGCTATACGGTCGCGAAACCTGGACATTGTCCTGTGCCTTGGAGCCTTTTGTAATAGGTCCTTGCGCCAGATCATGGGGTACTGTTGGCGGGACCTTGTGTCCAACCAACGGTTGCACCGTGAGACTGGCACAGGACCTGTTATCTGCACAAATCGTCATCGCCAACTCAGGCTATATGGCCACCTGGCTCGCTTTCCTCAGGATGATCTGCCCATCAGGTTGTCTCTGT
>NC_091582.1:7113867-7126367 GCF_042767895.1 Penaeus vannamei
CTCTGGTGGGGAGCACAGGGGGTAACAACATTAAATCTGCTAGGTGTACTTTTACCAAGTGGAAGGCTAACACATAGAACAATGTGATGTTTGCTGTACATTTAGTCAATGGCCATTGGGGGGGCACACGGGGTGCAGGGGGGAGAGGGGGTGCCCCATCCCCACCCGTGCCACCATGGAAGCCCCGATTCTGTCCTCAGTTCGCGCAGACGATGACGTCAGCTGCAATCGAGTCGGAGATATGCACCGGGTGCAGGTTTCCTCTTCCCTCCCCCAAGAATACATTGGGTGGAGGTTTCCTCTTCCCTCCCCCAAGAATACACTGGGTGGAGGTTTCCTCTTCCCTCCCCCAAGAATACATTGGGTGGAGGTTTCCTCTTGCCTCCCCCGCTAATAAACACCGGCTGCAGGTTTCCTCTCCCATTCCCCGGTAGTCTCAGCGTACGAGCGGGGGATAGATTTCTCCGTCGAATGGGAAGGGGATACCTGTGCGGATGTTGGAATCTGCGGGGACCCTATAGCCGCCTCTTTGCAATCCCCTTCTTCAACATATACTTATAGAGAGAGAGAGAGAGAGATCGTGGTTTACGTGGTAGTCAAATACTAGAAAGGTACACCAGATCACATGTTATAATTAGAGTGCGTTGTATTAGTTTACATAAGGAGAATACCAAAACGAAGGTATGATTTCCGATCACATTCTGTCTACTTTTCTTTTCCTCAGTTGTACGAGTAATATGAATACGAGTTACTGAAACCTAAACGAGTTCTATAAGCATATATATATGATATAAATATAAATGTATATATATACTAATATATATGAATATTCTATTGTTCTTCGACATAATCCCTGAGTACATCACACATGGACATCTGACCTGCCACGGAGCAGATGAAGGAGCAGGTCTTGGCGGCCCCTGGACCCGACTGCAAGACTGAAGAACTGAGGCTCGTTCTATATCTCTGGCCGCTGCAGTTTTAAAACAGGTCTTGTTGACTGAAAAAAAACAATGAGTATTGAAAGGAAAAGAAAACCATCTCTTATTAATAACAAAACTTACCTGAGACTTTATATAAAGAGTTCTGATTTGAGATCCATTATTTCGCCAATAAGTTACTACTGAATAGAGTAACACTAGAATGTTATGTGGAAATGGCAAACTGGACAGCAACATTCGCTTTCAAATGAGGTGGACGCTAAATAAAACCAATATATTTTATCTCGGACATTAAAATCGTGTTTTTAGGAATATAAAACTATAAAACTGTTAACTGCTTATATAATTATACTCATTTACTCCTAATATAAGTAAATATAAATATAAATAATATAAGTAAATATAAATATAAATAATATAAGTAAATATAAATATAAATAATATATGTAAATATAAATATAAGCTGCGATGTAAAGATAATTGCATTTTTCACTCTCTGCTTTCCCTCTCTCCTTTGGTCTCTTTCTTCTTCGTCTTCCCTTTCTCTCCCTCGCTTCTTTCTCTTTCTCTTCTTTTTTTCTCTCTATTTTCTTGGTTACAATTATACTTATTATCCATTACATATTCTTCCTTCTAGCGTAACTCAAGGATTAATGTGATTCCATTTAAGGACCTGCGTACGTGTCCTTTTGCCGTGATATTTCCACCAAGGACAAGAGTATGACATACTTCTCGTCCTTGTGTTTAAATATCACTTGCCGTTTCACGTGGCGTCGCTTTTCTTCGCTCGCACGGGTATTAAACGCTCTCTGATGAGTGCATACACACATATATAGGTGTGTGTGTGTGTGTGTGTGTGTGTGTGTGTGTGTGTGTGTGTGTGTGTGTGTGTGTGTGTGTGTGTGTGTGTGTGTGTGTGTGTGTGTGTGTGTGTGTGTGTGTGTCTTTGTTTGTGTGTGTGTGTACATATATATATCCATATAAGGACACACACAATAATCACACTCCTTCATGGTTATTCAGGAGAGTCTCGGAGTCTCCCTCTCCCTACGGATGCCATCTCCCGACTGCCGCTCGCTCCCTTGCCGGCTCTGCGGACGACCATCCAGATACCTCTCTCTGAGACACTCACTCACCCACTCTCTCTCTCTCTCTCTCTCTCTCTCTCTCTCTCTCTCTCTCTCTCTCTCTCTCTCTCTCTCTCTCTCTCTCTCTCTCTCTCTCTCTCTCTCTCTTACTTTCTCTCTTACTTTCTCTCTTACTTTCTCTCTTACTCTTTCTCTCTCTCTCTTACCGTCCTCTCTCTCTCTTACTCTTTCTCTCTTACTCTTTCTCTCTTACTCTTTCTCTCTTACTCTTTCTCTCTTACTCTTTCTCTCTTACTCTTTCTCTTTCTCTTTCTCTCTTTCACTTTCTCGATCTCTCTTTCACTTTCTCTCTCTCTCTCTCTTTCTCTTTCTCTCTCTTTCTCTTTC
This sequence comes from Penaeus vannamei, assembly GCF_042767895.1. Taxonomy (NCBI): domain Eukaryota; kingdom Metazoa; phylum Arthropoda; class Malacostraca; order Decapoda; family Penaeidae; genus Penaeus; species Penaeus vannamei. The sequence goes on from NC_091582.1 coordinate 7,116,284, forward strand.
TCTTTCTTTCTCTTTCTCTTTCTCTCTCTTTCTCTCTTTCTCTCACTTTCTCTCTTTCACTCTCTCTCTCTCTTTCACTCTCTCTCTCTCTTTCACTCTCTCTCTCTCTTTCACTCTCTCTCTCTCTTTCTCTCTTTCACTCTCTCTCTTTCTCTCTTTCACTTTCTCTCTCTCTCTCTTTCTCTCTCTTTCTCTCTTTCTCTCTCTTTCTCTCTTTCTCTCTCTTTCTCTCTTTCACTCTCCCTCTCTCTCTCTTTCTCTCTTTCACTCTTTCTTACTTACTTACTTACTTACTTACTCACTCACTCACTCACTCACTCACTCACTCACTCACTCACTCACTCTCTCTCTCTGTCTCTCTCTCTGTTGATTCAGGCCCCCATTTCAAGGCTATACAATATCACCTCCTTTATGTTGCACAATACTGATATATAACATAACCTGCTTTGCAGTATAGTATAGCAAGAAAAAAAAAACAGAAAAAAAATAATTAATCACTTTGTAAATAAAAGGTGAGAGGCACAGAATGATTCTTGATTTCCTTCACATCCTTATCAACCGATGCACAAAATCAAAAATATCGTTGACAGCAATATTTACTTCTTCAGTACCGTTTGCAATTCATATCTCATTTTCAAACCTATCAAGTAATTCACTTTTGTATTTCCCTAGCACTGTTCAAGTACCAACTGCATTTTATTCCACCTCTCGCTTTCTCTAGTGATTCATTCTGCTAGACAGCGAACTACAGGTTAGTGTGCCACATGTTTTCTTATCTGTTACATAACGTTATCACTCCGATGACAAGGATCTTCTCTCAGCAAGATGTGTTAGATTGATATTAGCTTGAATTTTAGGAGCACAAGAAAAATAATGATCGTAAAACAATGTATTTTTAGGGACACGATTAAAGTAATGATATTATTAAACAACGGATATTTTTGGGAGTACACAGAAAACAGTGAAAAGCAGTTGTTAAAAAAAGCCAAACATATGAGAGGAACCCTTTTCAGGATAGAAAAGGCGAGGCATCGTAAATGAGTAACATTGTTTCTCGTGGAAACAATAGTATGTACGGGAGGTGAGGTTCGTTTCGACCTGGAGGCCCCGGGCCGGCGAGGGTCATCAACCTTCCACCACCCCCTGATTGGTGAATCAGTTAATATAATGACAAGAAAGTCTATGGCCAACTTCACTCAGATTCCTTGCTCACGATGAGGAAAGCTGCAAGGTGACGAACCCCAGTCAGGATGACTCAGCCGCCCGAAAAAGCCGGAACAGCAACAAAGCCCTGACGCAACTCCACTTCGCAGAATTTACCGAGTCTATTCCATATCTTTTTTACACCCCGACCTTTTCTATTCACTTCCGGCTGGAGAAGCAGGTAACTTTAGTCACTCGGCCATCCACTGACCAGTGTCTCCCGCCTTCGACATCACGTTCGTCTCAAATCGTGCTGGCTACCGTTCTGACGTCCTTTTGTGGAGCAACTTTATTTTAAAGGAATTCCTCGACACAACTTATGCGAATTTAACTCCTAGATAAACCAAATAAATGTCGTGGGAAGTTACACAGACATGCAATAATACACTATTTGTTTACCTTAGATAAGTTGTACAATAGCCCGCACTTCATATATCAGAACTGTTTGTTTACATATTCGTACTACTGGTTGAATGGGTTCGAACACGAGGTAGCATAAATATGAGAACTCGGATCACATCACTGAAACAACACTCTTGCAACGAGGGACTTGACCGCCAAAAAAGATGTTTAGAGAGAGAGAGAGAGAGAGGCAGAGAGGACGAAACGGGGAATGCAAATGAGTGATAGAGTTAATAGCCTTCCCGCATGTGTGTGTGTGTGTGTGTGTGTGTGTGTGTGTGTGTGTGTGTGTGTGTGTGTGTGTGTGTGTGTGTGTGTGTGTGTGTGTGTGTGTGTGTGTATGTGTGCGTGCGTGCGTGCGTGCGTGCGTGCGTGCGTGCGTGCGTGTGTGTGTGTGTCACAACATAACTCGCATGTTAATCACAAAACACATTTCAACATGAGATTTTCTCTTACCTTTATGCGCCATCCTTCTTTTCTGGAATTCCCTACACCTGTCCTCACTGCCCTACCCTAGCCGTGTCTCTAGCCTCGGGCACAGCTCCCCTGCTTCCTGCCCATAACCCTAAAAGAAACACATCCCGTTATTACATATTAGATTCTTTATAACCAATGTCGTTGTATTTATTCATCTCAGTGTTGCATGCAGGAACATAGTAACAGCATTCATGAATAGAAATGAAATGGCATACTTGGTGACCTCATGCTTATAATGAGGATTTCCGCTTCTTCTGTTGACCGATAATATATGTACAGTATTAACCTTACGTTGCGTCTAGCACGAAGCGCATAATTTCAACGGAACGGGCAGTGCCGCACAAACGCTTCAGTTCTGAGGGTTTGTGCGCCTGGCAGAGGACACGTACATTGCTTGGAGATACAGATAATGGACGAAGTGTGAAGAATGACCAGGAATATTTTCCATCGTGGATTCTGCAATATAAACTTTTATGATCAACGGAATGCTGGTGAGCACGTAGTGACTTATTTTATAGTATATTCAGCTGACTATAGATGTTAGATGTGAAAAAAACACGAGAGGAAGATGCTTAGCTCGTAAGCGTAGTGCTGGAAAACATTCAATATCAAGATAAATAGAACTGACGTAAATTCTATCACACAAGAAGTCTTAGTAAATGGGTTTAAAACACAAAAAAGTACGTGAGTCAATCCTTACACTGCACCACAGGGTACAAGAAGTATTAATTCCATCCCAACGGAATGCATGGCAGGTGTAAGAGCAGCCAGCTGTGCGATCCTAACCTTTCAAGGTCTAGGGGATTAGTTCTCAAGACCTTGCGTGACTTGCCATATACCGCTTTATTTTTTTCGTTGCTCTTGCTATCATTTTGGTTGTTGTTTTGGTTGTCATTGTTGTTCCTTTAGTATAACAATAATGATAACAATAAAAAAAAATAATAATAATAATGATGATGATAATTACCCAAAAATTGATAACATGGAAGAAGAGGAGAAAGGGGGAGGGTGGAAGAAGAGGAGAAAGGGGGGATGATGGAAGAAGAGGAGAAAGAGGAGGGTGGAAGAAGAGGAGAAAGGGGGAGGGTGGAAGAAGAGGAGAAAGGGGGAGGGTGGAAGAAGAGGAGAAAGGGGGAGGGTGGAAGAAGAGGAGAAAGGGGGAGGATGGAAGAAGAAGAGAAAGGGGGAGGGTGGAAGAAGAGGAGAAAGGGGGAGGGTGGAAGAAGAGGAGAAAGGGGGAGGATGGAAGAAGAGAAAGGGGGAGGATGGAAGAAGAAGAGAAAGGGGGAGGGTGGAAGAAGAGGAGAAAGGGGGGAGGGTGGAAGAAGAGGAGAAAGGGGAGGGTGGAAGAAGAGGAGAAAGGGGAGGGTGGAAGAAGAGGAGAAAGGGGAGGGAGGAAGAAGAGGAGAAAAGGGGAGGATGGAAGAAGAGGAGAAAGGGGGAGGATGGAAGAAGAGGAGAAAGGGGGAGGATGGAAGAAGAGGAGAGAGGGGGAGGATGGAAGAAGAGGAGAAAGGAGGAGGATGGAAGAAGAGAAGAAAGGGGAGAGGGTGGAAGAAGAGGAGAAAGGGGGAGGGTGGAAGAAGAGGAGAAAGGGGGAGGGTGGAAGAAGAGGAGAAAGGGGGAGGGTGGAAGAAGAGGAGAAAGGGGAGGATGGAAGAAGAGGAGAAAGGAGAGGGTGGAAGAAGAGGAGAAAGGGGGAGGGTGGAAGAAAAGGAGAAAGGGGAGGATGGAAGAAGAGGAGAAAGGGGAAGGATGGAAGAAAAGGAGAAAGGGGAGAGGGTGGAAGAAGAGGAGAAAGGGGGAGGATGGAAGAAGAGGAGAAAGGGGGAGGGTGGAAGAAGAGGAGAAAGGGGGAGGGTGGAAGAAGAGGAGAAAGGGGAGAGGGTGGAAGAAGAGGAGAAAGGAGGGAGGGTGGAAGAAGAGGAGAAAGGGAGAGGGTGGAAGAAAAGGAGAAAGGGGAGAGGGTGGAAGAAGAGGAGAAAGGGGGAGGATGGAAGAAGAGGAGAAAGGGGGAGGATGGAAGAGGAGAAAGGGGGAGGGTGGGTGAAGAGAAGAAAGGGGAGAGGGTGGAAGAAGAGAAGAAAGGGGAGAGGGTGGAAGAAGAGGAGAAAGGGGGAGGGTGGAAGAAGAGGAGAAAGGGGGAGGGTGGAAGAAGAGGAGAAAGGGGAGGATGGAAGAAGAGGAGAAAGGAGAGGGTGGAAGAAGAGGAGAAAGGGGGAGGGTGGAAGAAAAGGAGAAAGGGGAGGATGGAAGAAGAGGAGAAAGGGGGAGGATGGAAGAAAACGAGAAACGGGAGAGGCTGGAAGAAGAGGAGAAAGGGGGAGGACGGAAGAAGAGGAGAAAGGCGGAGGGTGGAAGAAGAGGAGAAAGGGGGAGGGTGCAAGAAGAGCAGAACGGGGAGAGCGCGGGAGAAGAGGAGCAAGGAGGGAGGGTGGAAGAAGAGGAGAAAGGGAGAGGGTGAAAGAAAAGGAGAAAGGGGAGAGGGTGGAAGAAGAGGAGAAAGGGAGAGGATGGAAGAAGAAGAGAAAGGGGGAGGGTGGAAGAAGAGGAGAAAGGGGGAGGGTGGAAGAAGAGGAGAAAGGGGGAGGGTGGAAGAAGAGGAGAAAGGGGTGTAGGGTGGAAGAAGAGGAGAAAGGGGAGAGGGTGGAAGAAGAGGAGAAAGGGGGAGGGTGGATGAAGAGGAGAAAGGGGGAGGGTGGAAGAAGAGGAGAAAGGGGAGAGGGTGGAAGAAGAGGAGAAAGGGGGGAGTGTGGAAGAAGAGGAGAAAGGGAGAGGGTGGAAGAAGAGGAGAAAGGGGGAGGGTGGAAGAAGAGGAGAAAGGGGGAGGGTGGAAGAAGAGGAGAAAGGGAGAGGGTAGAAGAAGAGGAGAAAGGGGAGGATGGAAGAAGAGGAGAAAGGGGAGAGAGTGGAAGAAGAGGAGACAGGAGGGAGGGTGGAAGAAGAGGAAAAAAGGGGAGGGTGGAAGAAGAGGAGAAAGGAGAGGGTGGAAGAAGAGGAGAAAGGGGGAGGGTGGAAGAAAAGGAGAAAGGGGAGGATGGAAGAAGAGGAGAAAGGGGAAGGATGGAAGAAAAGGAGAAAGGGGAGAGGGTGGAAGAAGAGGAGAAAGGGGGAGGATGGAAGAAGAGGAGAAAGGGGGAGGGTGGAAGAAGAGGAGAAAGGGGGAGGGTGGAAGAAGAGGAGAAAGGGGAGAGGGTGGAAGAAGAGGAGAAAGGAGGGAGGGTGGAAGAAGAGGAGAAAGGGAGAGGGTGGAAGAAAAGGAGAAAGGGGAGAGGGTGGAAGAAGAGGAGAAAGGGGGAGGATGGAAGAAGAGGAGAAAGGGGGAGGGTGGAAGAAGAGGAGAAAGGGGGAGGGTGGAAGAAGAGGAGAAAGGGGGAGGGTGGAAGAAGAGGAGAAACGGGTGTAGGGTGGAAGAAGAGGAGAAAGGGGAGAGGGTGGAAGAAGAGGAGAAAGGGGGAGGGTGGATGAAGAGGAGAAAGGGGGAGGGTGGAAGAAGAGGAGAAAGGGGAGAGGGTGGAAGAAGAGGAGAAAGGGGGGAGTGTGGAAGAAGAGGAGAAAGGGACACGGTGGAAGAAGAGGAGAAGGGGGGAGGGAGGAAGAAGAGGAGAGGGGGGGAGGATGGAAGAAGAGGAGAAAGGGAGAGGGTAGAAGAAGAGGAGAAAGGGGAGGATGGAAGAAGAGGAGAAAGGGGAGAGGGTGGAAGAAGAGGAGACAGGAGGGAGGGTGGAAGAAGAGGAAAAAAGGGGAGGGTGGAGGAAGAGGAGAAAGGGGGAGGATGGAAGAAGAGGAGAAAGGGGAGAGGGTGGAAGAAGAGGAGACAGGAGGGAGGATGGAAGAAGAGGAAAAAGGGGGAGGGTGGAGGAAGAGGAGAAAGGGGGAGGATGGAAGAAGAGGAGAGAGGGGGAGGATGGAAGAAGAGGAGAAAGGGGGAGGGTGGGTGAAGAGAAGAAAGGGGAGAGGGTGGAAGAAGAGAAGAAAGGGGAGAGGGTGGAAGAAGAGGAGAAAGGGGGAGGGTGGAAGAAGAGGAGAAAGGGGGAGGGTGGAAGAAGAGGAGAAAGGGGAGGATGGAAGAAGAGGAGAAAGGAGAGGGTGGAAGAAGAGGAGAAAGGGGGAGGGTGGAAGAAAAGGAGAAAGGGGAGGATGGAAGAAGAGGAGAAAGGGGGAGGATGGAAGAAAAGGAGAAAGGGGAGAGGGTGGAAGAAGAGGAGAAAGGGGGAGGATGGAAGAAGAGGAGAAAGGGGGAGGGTGGAAGAAGAGGAGAAAGGGGGAGAGTGGAAGAAGAGGAGAAAGGGGAGAGGGTGGAAGAAGAGGAGAAAGGAGGGAGGGTGGAAGAAGAGGAGAAAGGGAGAGGGTGAAAGAAAAGGAGAAAGGGGAGAGGGTGGAAGAAGAGGAGAAAGGGAGAGGATGGAAGAAGAAGAGAAAGGGGGAGGGTGGAAGAAGTGGAGAAAGGGGGAGGGTGGAAGAAGAGGAGAAAGGGGGAGGGTGGAAGAAGAGGAGAAAGGGGTGTAGGGTGGAAGAAGAGGAGAAAGGGGAGAGGGTGGAAGAAGAGGAGAAAGGGGGAGGGTGGATGAAGAGGAGAAAGGGGGAGGGTGGAAGAAGAGGAGAAAGGGGAGAGGGTGGAAGAAGAGGAGAAAGGGGGGAGTGTGGAAGAAGAGGAGAAAGGGAGAGGGTGGAAGAAGAGGAGAAAGGGGGAGGGTGGAAGAAGAGGAGAAAGGGGGAGGGTGGAAGAAGAGGAGAAAGGGAAAGGGTAGAAGAAGAGGAGAAAGGGGAGGATGGAAGAAGAGGAGAAAGGGGAGAGAGTGGAAGAAGAGGAGACAGGAGGGAGGGTGGAAGAAGAGGAAAAAAGGGGAGGGTGGAGGAAGAGGAGAAATGGGGAGGATGGAAGAAGAGGAGAAAGGGGAGAGGGTGGAAGAAGAGGAGACAGGAGGAAGGATGGAAGAAGAGGAAAAAGGGGGAGGGTGGAGGAAGAGGAGAAAGGGGGAGGATGGAAGAAGAGGAGAAAGGGGGAGGGTGGAAGAAGAGTACAAAGGGGGAGGATGTAAGAAGAGGAGAAAGGGGGAGGGTGGAGGAAGAGGAGAAAGGGGGAGGATGGAAGAAGAGGAAAAAGGGGGAGGGTGGAAGAAGAGGAGAAAGGGGGAGGGTGGATGAAGAGGAGAAAGGGGGAGGGTGGAAGAAGAGGAGAAAGGGGAGAGGGTGGAAGAAGAGGAGAAAGGGGAGAGTGTGGAAGAAGAGGAGAAAGGGAGAGGGTAGAAGAAGAGGAGAAAGGGGGAGGGTGGAAGAAGAGGAGAAAGGGGGAGGGTGGAAGAAGAGGAGAAAGGGGGAGAGTGGGAGAGGAAGAGGAGAAAGGGGGGAGGATGGAAGAAGAGGAGAAAGGGGGAGGGTGGAAGAAGAGGAGAAAGGGGAGGATGGAAGAAGAGGAGAAAGGGGGAGGGTGGAAGAAGAGGAGAAAGGGGGAGGGTGGAAGAAGAGGAGAAAGGGGGAGAGTGGAAGAAGAGGAGAAAGGGGGAGGATGGAAGAAGAGGAGAAAGGGGGAGGGTGGAAGAAGAGGAGAAAGGGGAGGATGGAAGAAGAGGAGAAAGGGGGGAGGGTGGAAGAAGAGGAGAAAGGGGGAGGGTGGAAGAAGAGAAAGGGGGAGGGTGGAAGAAGAGGAGAAAGGGGGAGGGTGGAAGAAGAGGAGAAAGGGGGAGGGTGGAAGATGAGGAGAAAGGGGGAGGATGGAAGAAGAGGAGAAAGGGGGAGGATGGAAGAGGAGAAAGGGGGAGGGTGGAAGAAGAGGAGAAAGGGGGAGGGTGGAAGAAGAGGAGAAAGGGGGTTGGAAGGAGAAGAGAAAGGGGAGAGGGGTAAAATAGGAAATTTCTGTTTAAAGAGCATCAGTGATGAAATCGGAAGCGTTGTTAAGCAGCCACTTTGTCCCTACTTTACACAGTGATGGTGAAACATAATGGCGTAAGGACCTCACACCGTTTTCCTCATACTTTCTTTGTTTTGGTAGTAATCGGAGTTAAGTGTAATTCAAGAATATTTTCTTTCCCTCTCCTCCGCTCCCCATCCGGCGGTACCCATAATTTTCCTTCATTTCTTCCAAAACATAAACAGAGGAGATCGACAATGAAAAAAAACTGAAGATGCCTCAAAGACTGCTGTGGTTTCTCCATCGTTAAGCAAACAACAGCACGCAACGCCTTTCTAGCAGAGATGCAGTTCCAATATCTCTTATTTGTGCGCATTGATAAAACGTGGTATTTCTCCGAACTTTAAATACCAGTCAGTCCATCAAGAACTTCAAATAGCAGTCAGTTCATCGATGACTTCCTTCTCTGAATCCTGACTCAATCTTTCGCCACACTACTTTCCCGCGGCTTTGAAGGCTGAATGAACGCCGGTAGAAACCTAGGTCTCTTGAGCTCTATTCCGTAATTGGTTTTGTGTTCATAATTACCTCCACCAAGAAGGTCATGTTTTTGGTCGCGTTGGTAAGTTAGTTCGTTTATTTGTTTGTTCGTTCGTTCGTTTATCAGCAGGATAATTTTTTAAAGTCTACAATATACTTTTCCTGATTTTTCTACCAGAGGTGTGTCTTAGCCTAACTTAGATCCCATTATTTAAATCCGGATATTATTATTCGATAAATTTATTATCAGCATTCGTATATTTTTTTCTAAGTTTTAGTTATGATAATACAGATAATATGATTCCATGTGGAGTGTTTCCAATAACGGACTTCAATTTCTTTGTCAACACCGAATTTTAGATTTTGAGATTTCCGCTTGGCCGAGCGTATAGCCCAGGCAAAGCTTTTTTTGGGCACGTTCATTGAGACAAAAAAAAATCATCATGCTTCTCTACCTTCAATCTAAAAAAAAATGGCATTCCAATTCCAGTTACGATTAACCATTTCACAGAGAAAGCCCTGTTTAAATCCGAATTTTGTCACGTAGTTCGATACAGGATCTTGTATATACGGCTTTTCCGGCGAACATATCTATTAAATGAATTGGCGAGAGATGAATTGATTTGCATATAATACCTGGGTCCTTCCTGCTAATGAACATGAACCTGAGTCAGCGCTTACGTCATTTGCTGGTCGCCAAGTGTGTGTAATATGCAGGTATTTGAAAGGTAAGAAAAAAAAAACAAAGTCGGCGACAATAATGATAATGATTTGAGTAATGTTGGTGATATCAATTATGATGATGATACTAATAAAGATAATAATAATGATAATAACAATAATATTAATGTTTCCCATATCCAGAAATTCAGAGACACGTCTGTCTGTCTCTGTCTGTCTCTGTCTGTCTGTCTGTCTGTCTGTCTGTCTGTCTGTCTGTCTCTCTCTCTCTCTCTCTCTCTCTCTCTCTCTCTCTCTCTCTCTCTCTCTCTCTCTCTCTCTCTCTCTCTCTCTCTTCCATGCCAGGACTTTCGGTTAGCGAGGCCTGACAGGTATCAGCAGACAGCCTCCTCGAATAAGCGCATAGGGGCCAACACCGGAAATGCTTTGCCAAAGTATTCTAGTGAGGGGCGTAGGGGAGCCACGAGTTTAGCGACATCCCAGAGACTGAGCCTTTCTAAAGCAGGGTGACTGTACCTGCAAAAATCGGTCTGAGAATATGTACATTATAATCACAGTATGAATATAGTCGGTGAATTTTGGTATTTCGCTCGGATCTCGTTACCGGGGCGGACGCAGGGTCACCTTTACACCAGAATCACCACAGAGTACTTTGAAAGTTGCTTGGCTAAACAGTTGAACACTTTATTCTCACATTTAGCCAGACAACTTTAAGTAAGTCTAAAGTGTTTGAAATCTTAAAGAGCTAAATGTAAGTCTAAAGTGTTCTACACGTACCAAAGAATTTCTTTTTACAAAAAGATTCTATAATTGCCTACAAAGGAAATAGGAAAGTATGAGGAGATACATAGGTCTATATATATGTATACAAGTTTGATATTGAAATACATAGCATCAGACTGGAGAGCACGGGATTTATTAACAGTACAA
>NC_091582.1:7133867-7146367 GCF_042767895.1 Penaeus vannamei
GACGTCCTTGAACGCGCACGGGCCTCCAGTCCGTGTGAATATCTATTCGTTGCGAGTTTAGTTTTGGGAGATGCAGACTTGTAACTGCTCATGTATTATCACCGAACCCTAAACATACTTTTATGATGAATTTGTCAACATTGAATCATATCAACTATATTTTATAGGAAAGAAATGCAAAAGTCGCATAATGATTTTTTATTTTTCTTCGTCTTTCATATCATAAATCTTTCCCTTTGAAATAAAACTATTATAATAAGACACTTTTATCTTCATGTGATCCATTTCAATAGGTAATGTCAAAATATAATGCATCATATTAGCTCCTGCGAAGCGAGAGTGCGGAAGGGTGAAAATCGCTGACACTGCGGCAGTGGGACTTGGGGTTCTGGCCTCCCGCGCTCCCCAAATTTTTCGCCGCGGAAGTTCATATTCACGTGAGTGATTCTACTCTCATTTATGAATACGAAACTGACCATAACTCATTTTCGACCACTCCTACCCAAAATCTCCGACTCGCCACCCCTTCTGCCAGGGACGGTCCCCTTAAATACGAGAAAATTTTGCCATTTGTTTTATTATTTACAATTTTTTAATCGTTTTGTTACAAATAGATTTTTTGCATTACTATAACGAATATTTATCATAGCTTATGGCTTGAACCAAAAAGACCGCGGTAAATTTACCAGCGGAAACGATAATTATCGTTTGACTGCAAATTATCGCATTCGGCCAATTTGCCAGAAAAAAAAAACACGGACACGTGAAAGAACCACGAAAATAGTGTTAGTGTGACATCCCCTTTAGGGAAGATAAGGGCGATTTCGCTCCCAGCAAGTATTTTCAAAAGTAAGAGAAAGTATAAATTTGAAAAACCCGAGCCAAGAATCGCATTTCATATAATCAAGTGAAAAATAGAAAATCCCGAAACAAAATCCGGCTGCAGAAGAGTCGACACGGCGTTTGTACGAACGAATAAACCTCATCAAATTAACACAAGATCGTTGTATGAACCAGAAAACCTTTGCCCGAGGACTTCGCCCCCAAGATCAAAATGAACCAAGAAAAAAGAAATGAAAAATGGATACGAACAAAATTATTAATTACATTTAAATGACCATTACCCGGCTGTACATAAAGTTGTAAATTGGACTTACCTTCTGGTTGAAGTGAGGGTGTGGAGAATTCTGAGGTTAAATACTACTTCATTCCACATCTGTAGGAAATTTCCAAAACCAACCATTCACATCATACACATCTCTCCACAAGACCTGTTAATTATATTGGAGGACCGCTTAGACATAATCAACGATCTCTAAGCGTTAATTTGCATAGGAATGACATGGTGTTTATCTGCTCCGCCTCTTCTTCCACTATTATCATTGTAATTTCAAATAAATGAAATAAATAATATAGGAGAAACAGTTTCACCACTCCTTATTTCTCACTAAATGAAATCATACATACCGAATCCCAAAAAGGACACACATTTTAAGGTCAAACCAATTAATAAGCCATTCGATCAGAAATAAGGAGAGAGAAGACCAAAACACGCGTCTCTCTCGTACATCTTTCGAAAGCTGCATCTTTCGAAAGTTGCATCTTCAAAAACTGTAAATTATTAACCTTTCCACTTAACAATCTTCTTCATAAAATTAACTTCATTATTTATAATTCATAACAAATTAGGCATATAGATTACATTGCTCATACAAAGTTTAAAATTTCCCACAGAGGGTGACTGGGAAGTGACGAATCTCTGGCGTTATTTCTGCAGCTGGAACACGGTCATTGTAGTTCACCTAATTCAGTTATCCTTGATATCGTAACAATTTCATTGACATCGTTTTCACCAGAATATTTGGAGCTAAATCGGAAGCAAACTTCACCTTTGGAACGATCAGCGAGTTCTGTAACCAATAATCTCTATTGAGATCTGTGGTAACACAAAACGAAATACGATTTTTCCTGCTTGTTTTCCAAGTTTCAGTGTAATAAAAAAAAATGCTTCGCAAGCTTAAACAAAAGTGTTGATTTTTCTATTACTGATACTGACAATTATTTTTTCTTTAATTCGTTACAGGAAAAAAATTCTGTCTCGTGATTGGCTAGCTATGACACCACCCGGGTGACGCCACTAAGCTCCGCCCTATTTTGACAGTTGCTCTTGTGTTGATGTAATATTGTTATAACGGTGTCTTGTGCTTCCCTTTCTTCTCGTATATTGTATTACTTCAGGTGATATATCATACCTCTGAATTCCATTCACTGAGCTCAGTGATTCCACAAATTACAAGCACAGTTCACTGAAGTTTTATACTTTTAATTTTTGTGGTTCTTGTTTGCTGAAGGCCTAAAGTTACATTATTTGAATTAACTCTGACTACACTGATATAAGGATCTTTACAAAAAGCTAAGGTAAGTTTGCTATTATGCGTGAGTGCCAAGTACATCCAGTAGTTCTGTCAAAGGTGGGGGCAAGGCTGCAATTCTACGGAAATTCGTCTGCTAAACGGAAACAAAAAACCCGCGATCATAGGCTGTATTTTTCTTATGTTGTACGACTACAGATGGTTTGTTGCGAATGAGGTGTTTAAAACAACAATACTGAGATATTTTCCCATGTTCAAATAAATTAAACGAAAATTGGTGAAACTATCCTTGTATGAACTGATATGAAGTAGCAGACTGAACGTCATCGCGGCGGAAATTTAATCCGGTCACTTCTGCTGGGTCTTCCAGCTGGGCATCACCAAAGGCAGAGCCCTATGGAGTGACTTTAAACCTTTAGCCCTTCAACAAACTCATTATGAATAGACACACTTTTAGATAGATCAAGTTTACAGGCTCAATGTCGCATTTTCTTGTCATACATCTAATACATTTTCTATAAAGAGATATGGGTACATTTTATGTTGTTGAGTGTTGTTAATGTATTTATTGTATAAAATTTTATGCACTGCATTAAATAAGAAAGTAAATCAGGGAATTCTATAATCATCAGACTGACTCTATGTACTATAAATATAATTTGATATTAATCCGTTGATGATAGTGTATGGTTCATTTTCATTATCTATATCCGTTTTCTTTATCATCTAATGTTTAGAAAATGACAGAAATGCTGCTACAGAAAAGCGGCCAGTCCTAATGGGGCATAACTAAGGCAGGTGCCCGAGCTGAGGTGCCAATAAGTCACTTTCCCTCCGTTTCACAGGCAAGCACCTTATTTATAGCCTTCCTGACTGTCAAACGAACCGGTAGTTGGTTGTGCATGAACAGGCATGGATGTAACATGTATTTCTAATAAAAATATAGAGCAAATCATATATCACAGTTATGAACATACAATAAGTATTTCAGTATTATTTGGTATAAATCAATATACACAAATACATTAAACGCATAGTGCATTTCTAAGTGTTTAAAATTATTGACCATGACGTCACAAGCTACATGCGCCAACGGTTATTCGCTATGTGATGATGAAAACTGAAATAAGGTTTATATATAATATACATCATGGGCTAGACATAGAATCTGCATTTACTGTGACCTATTTTCTTAAATTTTAACGTCATTGCCTGTCTAAGCAGCGTCCATATTTGCAATTTCGTGTAATTCTTCGAGTTTTTTTGTTGCCCAATTTTAAATAACTTTAAGTTTAAGCCCCGCCCACACAGGCGTGCCAATCTATCCGTTCAGCTCATCAACACGCAAGCGCGACCAATTGCCGAATAGGCAAAAAAACAACTGCTTATATTTTATCATGTCTTTTAATTTTGCCATTTATGTAGTATATGAAAGATATTTTATACTGAATCGCGTATGGTATAAGATTACAGTGAACCCTCGTTTTTTGCGGGGGTTACGTTCCAAAAAGAACCCGTGATAGGCGAAATCCGTGGAGTAGTAACCTTTACAATTATTATACAATGAAGTACTCTGCAATACATTGAAACCAAAGAACAAAACCTTTTTACAGGCCCAAGCATTTGTTTAACAAATAAAAGTACTGTATAAACGTGTTTTACAAATAACTACTATACTGTAAAATAATAATTTTAATCATCAATACGAACTGAAGGCTTCATGGGTTTTAGAGAAAATTTGCAGACTTAAATTTGGCAAGCTGTTTTACGTACATGTACATATTAAACCGTAACGTTATTGACACACAGGTAGAGAAGAAACGGAGAGACTGTTTGGCCAATCAGAATGCAGAACACAATGCACAATGCAAATCCGTGAAGCAGCGAGAACGTGAAAGGTGAACCGCGTTATAGGGAGGGTTCACTGTATACGGAAAAGTATGTTTATTTTGGGCTCAAAAGTGTCGATAAAACGTAATACAATTGACATTAAAGGCAACATTGAGCAATGGGGGATAGATGATAATAATAGCACAGTAGGAATCTGGAAGTCGATAAGGTGTAAGCCATTTAAATCTCAGTTACCGTATAATCATATTATTTCATATGTCAGTAAAGAAACTCGTGCCACGGGGCGCTCCTTCTGTAAGACAGCTGGCTTTGTTCAAGGAATACGACACTTGACACGATGGGTTTTCGCCTGACAGCGCCGTTGCTTCGCCAAATGACTTGAAATAATTGCGTGTTTGGCACTGCAGATATGTTACATATCGCTGAGTGTATTTTTTTCATATCTATAATAGTGCCTTTAAGTTATGGAAATATATATGATAATTTCATTTACTGTCATTTGGGGGGAAGCTTACCTGTGCATATAAAGGATTGGTAACCACAATTTCATAGGTAAAAATGACTTAAAGTTCAAAATTGGAGGTGACAGTTACCCTGCCATGGTTTAGCCAATTCTAAGTGAGGTATGGAAATGCTAGCTTTTATAAGCTTCCCTTACTGCAAGGTGCCATGGTGGGAAACGGAATGACAAACGACCACCATATGACCAGCTGCCAGGGTGACTGTCGTCTCCCAGCTTTTCGAATCCCTCGCCCTTCTTTGCCCAACTGCTACTCACTCCAACCAAATCCCGAACTACCAATAATACATGATAGATTATGTGTCAGATCAATTTAAACGTAATTGAATTCCGTACTGAACATAATACTATATGTAATGGTATGTGAACTACAGAAAATGGGTACCAGAGGAAGACTCAAACTAAATCTAGACATGTTAACTTCAATCAACTAGGGATTAGCTTTCTGTATTAAGATAATCAACTGTAAGACACTATTCAATACTGAATTAAAATGGGGAGAGCCAGTAGACCTAAAAATTATCAGCAGCATCTTATCTACAGTTTCTTGTAGTTCTTTGATTGTTTTGCTGCCGCAGGGGGCCGTCGCGGCCGCGAACGAAATTCGTTAATCTTTTAGTATGTTATATATCCACATACTACAATTTACACTACCAAGTTTCATATCATTCGGATGATAAACAATTAAGTTATTTTTTAAAAACTAGATTTTGAAAAATTAAAAACAGGCTAAATTCTCACTTACGCATTGACCGAACTTGTTAAAAAAAACATACAGCATGATATATGGATTTCTGTCACCTAAAATGAAAATCTGAATCGTTAAATAAATCGCAAATTTATTCAGCTTTCAAATGATCCAATCCCCATTAGAATCGCCCAAGTAGTTATGAGGAAACTATCAAGAATGTCGACAAAGGTGGTAGTTTTGAGATATGGGGCTTTGGAAGTTGAAGATACTTTTTCCTCCATTTTCTTTTTTTTTTTCTTTCTTTTTTCTTTGGAAATCAGCTCTCTGCATCAATCTTGATGCATTCTATGGCATTCACATGTATTCTGAAGTGTATCCCCCGCCCCCTTTTGCAAGGGACGAATGGCAATGAGTGCCTATGATTGCAGAATTACCCTGCAGTGCTTCTTGAGTCATTTCATACGAATAAACAATGCTGCAGCTGTGATTGAGATGTTTTTCTCGACCATTATGTTTATTAATTACAGGAATAACATTTATCATTAGTAGTTGTCTATTACTGTGATGAGCGCATCGGGAGGGTGCCGCACCGAGGCACGGAACGAACGCACACCTTCCCGCTCCGGCTCTCTCGTGGTGACTGCCAGCCTTGTCTCTTTGTCCTGGATGTCAGCTGTGCTGTAGGCAGAATTGCCAGCTAGTAACTAGGGAATACCAAAATAAATCGAAAAAAATCGAAAAAAAATATAGAGTATATTTACACGGACGCGACAAAGTAAACATCGCCGCCGGGGGGGGGGAGGTCAGAGATTTAGCAATAACTTTTTTATTTTTACGCATTTCGCTGAAATATTACGTCACGAGATTACCATAGCCTACAAGATTACAGGAGACTTTTTTCGAATTTTCGAGTATTTTTTTAAATATTCGTCGAAAATTCAGCGCGACGGCCCCAGTTTCTTGTAATTCTTTGATTGTTTTGCTGCCGAATTTCAAGTCTAAGCTTCGCACACACAGGCATGCCAACCTGTCCATTCAGCTCAACACGCATGCGCGACCCATCGCCGACTGGGTAAAATGCCATCTGCTTCTTATATTTTATTTGGTAATTCTTCATTTAGTCATTTAAAGGTATTTAAAAGATATTTCATAATGAAACGCATGTGAAAATGGTGTAAGATTAGACAGAAAGGTATGATGTTTTGTTAGGCTCAAAAGAGTCAGTAAAACGTAATACAACTGCCTTCGAAGGCAGCACTAATGAATAATATAATCGTTTAAATTTCTTTACGTGATTTACTTGTATCCTTTAATTTCAAAAGAAATGATTACTTTTTAATAAGAAACAAGAATTTATATGAATAATATATTTATTGCATCTGTTTTTCAAGATGTATGAAAGCCAGATTGATGAATAAAACCTGGAGAAGAACAGAGTCACAGCCAGAGCAAAACATTCGAATTTATCTTCATTTTGACAGGCAGTAAGGGATCCTTCGAATAAGGCTCCACAAATAGTCAAATATTACTGTTTCTTATCGTCTTCCATATAGATGATGTTCATGACATGAGAATAATGATGCTAATGATAATGACAATGATAATAATAAGGATAACAACAAAAAAAGTATATATAGTAGCAATACTACTAATTATCATTATTATTAGTATTATTGTTATCTTTATAAGTATAATAATCGAAATAATAATTATAGGCATGGATAATTTTTTTCTTCTAGAAACTAATTTGCATCTTCAGACCAATCAGGTATCAAGAGTTTCATATCGATATCTACTAACGCAATATAACGGGAATAGTCGACGTGGTTAATGAATAAACTTGATGTGAATGTAATATTTTTATTATGATCATCACAGTCGTCGTACTAACATTGCTATTATTATACCTTATTATTATCATTATCATTTACCATTATAATGTTAAACATCATCACTATATGAGTAATATCTTTAATAATAATAACTTGGTAGGAATATCGAAGTCAATCTAGGAACTCATGCAGCTGCAGTAAAATAGTTGTTTTTAGGGTAATTAAGCTATAACCCATAAATTCTAGCATGTGATATGACATCAAGCGCAATCCCTTCAAATTTTAAATACCATACGGTCATATTACTTCTTGTACATGTAAAGAAACCGTACCACGGTGTGCTCCGTGTGAGACAGCTGGTGTTATTAAAGCGGTACGATACTCTGGCCCGATGCTCCGCCCACTGACGAAATAATTACAAGTATTTGGTTTTGCAGATAGAGCCTGATAGTGGTGGTGATTATAACTTCATCGTTTCTTCGAAATGTAACTTGTTTTCCTCACCGCATGATTATGTGCATTATGATTACACAATTTGAATTGGATATTCAAATTTCTGCTTAAATTTAAATCATTACGTATTTAGGAATACATAAAAAAAAACATTTGAATAATCGGTTAGTGGCATCTGGCATTTCTGCGCTCTTTTGATATGCAGTTTGTAAAATCGCATCTGGAACATTGTATACAGAAAACGTGATTTTGTATTCAGTCGTATTGTGCATGTAATACTATTGTATTATTAATGCATACTATTGTAATCTGATGCAGTTGATAGCTATGTGCTTAATGCCAGTTGTTTCTTTCTCTATGCGTATTCAATTGCTCAAAGGAAGGTCACTTCTCAGTTGACTGCAAGGACAATTTAAAGATAGTTACTTGAGTTATATTAATCATTTGTGATTTTTTTTTTTTTTTTTTTTTTTTTTTTTTTATCAGATCGAACTGGCATCATATGTAAGAGATGTTACTTAGTGTGACAGGGATCAGGCAAGAATGATGCCCCGGGTAGACCTGAACTCCCTGCCTTCAACACCCATGAGAACCTGTACGGGTAAGACCACTTTAGGAGTCGGTATGAATTGACCTTACTTCTACAGACAGTGGCTTGACCGGCGTGACCGACCAGGCCATATGTATTACTGACTAGAATTTTTACCGCTCAGACCCTGTTACATGCCATATACCCGCGGGCTGTGGACTTAGAATCCCCATTTCCTTGTGGCATTGTGTAAGATACTAGCCACCCTTCACAATTAGTGATAGTGAGGGTGAAAGGGGTAATATGGGTAATGCAAGAGCGTTGGCACGGAGGGTGGAAGGGATACAGCATAGCTCCTAATTCCCTTGGAAATTTCTAGAGTACTACCAAAGCTGTACGTGTACTTTTTAGTGAGCAGGTGTGTGAAAACTTGGTGATTACAATGATGTAAAACAAAGTGTAGTGACTATTTGTGCCATTCAGAACTTTACAAAAGTACAAAACCAACAACACAAATCCTGAATGACAGTCACCACTAAGCCGTAATGCCCTTATAGCACGAAAAGCCATGTACTCAAATACATCAGTGCATTAGATCGATTTCACACATCCATTAGGGCAAGCGACCTTGACCCTTACAGCTCGACCAAGCTAAAATAACCTTTGCTTGTTTCGAACGACCGACCAGCCCTACTTGACATCGCAAACAGCCTACTTGCTTCTCCCTCACTATGAATCCTGATGAAGTTGTTCGACTACTAGATGTTCCGCGAAAACAGCGCAACGATGCAATGGTGCGTCTTGAAAACATGTTTGCAAATTATTTAAAGGATAATGAGAAGAAGATGGCTGAGTATATCCTTAGCCTCGAATTCTCACAGAAGGAGCTGCAAGATGTAAAGACCAAGTTGTGCGCAGCGAAAAGGGAGATCGCTGCTCTCCACACCACCACCTCTGCCATTCAGGAGTCGAAGTGTCACTTCACGCAGTCTATCGAGGAAAATACTCGCAGGCTTGATTATCTCGATGATCAAGGGAGAAAGGCCAACCTTAGCTTCTGTGGAGTCAGCGAATAGCAAAATAAAAATCAAGAACAGACTATGAAAAAATCAAGCAAATCCTGAGTGAACGTCTGAACATCGCCCCTGAACTCGAATTCTCTCGTCGCATTGGGAAAGCGTCTTCTAGCAAGCCGAGTCGAGACATACTCGTGGGTTTTTGCAAGATCGCTGAACGTGATGCCGTTTTCACTAAACGTATTTCAATGAAAGGTACAAACATATATTAATGAAGACTTATGTCCTGGGACCGTAGCGGTGCGGAAGAGTCAGATGTCGGAGTACCACAACTGCCGTCGCCAAGGGAAAATCCCATACTTCAAGTACAGAGAACTGAGGACGCGGGACATGGACGTCAGCCTCGCCCCGGTCAACGCAGCACCAAACTCCCTCGGAGGAACACAGCAGAAATCCCGACGACCTTTCGCTGACCACCGCCCCGCCGCTGGAGATAAGGATGGTTGCTTGACTGTTCTCCCTGCATCGCCGAAGCCAACCATGCGCCCCCATGCTCAGGTGACCCTGGCACCCCGGAGGGACCCCGTCAGACGGAACCGATTTCCTCCCCGGCCTCTGCTCCTGGCCCGGAGACGGGAGCGATGACGAAGTCCTTTCGTAATGGTAAAGTGATATAAGTAAATGAACAATCTACGTAGCTCTATCAAATACTGAAATGACTCTTCTTTTTTCACACTTAAGTGGTAACGAAGTACGGGATTTATTAAATATTTCCGTACACGAAAGTGAATTCAGCCTTGTTGAGACTTTAAAACAAAAGATGTTCAATTTTTCCCAAAATTTTGAGTCATATCTGGCGGAGACTGACCCTGATACCTCCATAGTTAATAATTTAAACATTAGAAATCCAGTTTGTGATTACCATATTCCTGAAGATATTAAACAGAGCTAGTGACAATGTTGCTGTATTCAAAATTGCTTTCCACAATATCAATAGTTTACCCATGAAATTAACTACGTTCATGGAAGAATGTGATTTCTTTTATAATTTTGATATACTTGGTTTCTGCGAAACCAAGTTATTGTGTGATATTGTACAGCTTTTTCATCTAGCCAATTATAGTTTATACACCAACAATGTATCCCGAGATAAGGGCGGGGTGGCCTTGTATATTCACGACCAACATCAGTCTAGACAGCGCAGCGATCGCTCGATTTCATCTAACCATACAGAATCTCTCTTCGTCGAGATTTTCGGCTCGCAGCGGAACATTCTGATCGGCGTGGTGTACAGAAGACCGCACACTAGCTATGAGGATTTCTTCAATTACATATATGATCTACTTAATAATGTGCAGTTGGAGAATAAAACATGTTACATAATGGGTGACCTAAACATAGATTTATTACAAAAAGATCAAAATAAATACTGCTCCGATATAATTGATTTGTTCCACAGTTATTTATTTCACTGCAGTATAACGAGGCCCACACACGTGCACGGTGTTTCAGCCACCTTACTGAACCATATCTGGTCAAATAATTTGAGGAATAACACTAGAAATGGCATTGTTGTCTCACATATCAGTGACCATTTTCCAATATTTTCCGTCTTTCGTGATGATTCTGCAAATATTTCAATTAAGGAAATATTAAAGACCAATATGAACGGATTCATTGAGGAATTAACTAAGTCCGATTGGAATGCGATTTACAACAGCCAAAACGTTACAGAATGTTTTGCTGTGGTACACAACCACTGAACTTTGCTTTATAACAAGCATTTTCCTGTCCAAACCAAAAGGATTAAGGCGAATCATTTGTCTAAAACATATATTACAAACGAATTAAAAGATTTGATAGAAGAAAGAAACAAACTGCAACGTAAATATTACAAGAAACCGATCACGTATAAGCAAGCATACAAATCCAAGCGCAATAGAGTATCACACTTGATTCGTAAAGCAAAGTCCGATCATATAAAATCAAAGCTACTTGATGCAGGCGGTGACAGCAGGAAAACCTGGTCTATAATTGATAATGTGTTGGGTAGACACCATGCTAGCAATTGTAATAATGCAACTAACAATACCCCCTCTCCTGAAACTTTTAATACACACTTTGTAAATACTGGCATTCTGTAATCACAGCAGCAACCGCTAGAACCTTTTGATTCTTATCTCCCGGGCCGCATAAGTTCGACGCTTGACCTCCGACCGGTCTCTGAATCACAACTGTTGGAAATAAACAGTCGCGAAACAGTGCTCCAGGACATGATGGTCTACCAATGACTTTGATTAAGAGATCAGCTGCCATTCTTTGTCCTGTTCTTGTATACATATTCAATCTATCCCTTTTGACTGGAATATTCCCTCAGCCAATGAAAATAGCTAAAGTCACCCCTCTCCTCAACAGTGGCAATACTAATGAACCGTCCAACTTTCGTCCTGTATCCGTATTGATAAGTCTTAGCAAACTTTTAGAAGAGTATTTTACAATAGATTGTTTGAATTTTTAACTGCAAAAAAAATATTCTAAGTCCATCTCAGTATGGATTTAGACCTAAACGATCTACTGAGACAACTTTGTTATCTTTTACGAACTATGTTACAAAGGCTTTCGACAACGACGAATACACCCTTTGTGTTTTTCTCGATTTGTCGAAGGCTTTTGACACAGTGGATCACGCGATCTTACTAACCAAATTGCATCATTATGGTGTAAGAGGTATTGCCCTCAAGTGGATCACTGACTCTTTAACAGACAGAAGCCAACATGTTAGAAAATGTGATCAGAGCTCTAATAACTTGCCAATTAAAGTTGGTGTGCCTCAGGGATCAATCCTCGGCCCCTTGTTCTTCCTTGTCTATATTAATGATTTGCCCAATCTGGACGCACCTGAACGGTACCTCTCATTTGCTGATGACTGCGCCCTTTTCAATGGCAGCAAAAATATAATCAGTCTGTTTTATACACTCAATAATGAAATGATTCGGGTTTCTAACTGGTTACTTGCTAATATACTAACTCTTAACACTAAAAGATCTTATGTAATTTTCCACCGCAATAAGAAACTTATGTATCCTCTGCCACCAATTAAGATAAACAATGAAGTCCTAATAGAATGTAAGAAGACTGCATTTCTATGTGTAATCGTGCAACAACAATTGCTGTGGCACAGTCACATAAACTTCATCAGAGCAAAGATAGCTAAGCAGTGTGGAATAATGCACCTC
>NC_091582.1:7166367-7171367 GCF_042767895.1 Penaeus vannamei
GTATCAATACGGATATTATCATATCATTATCATAATATAGTTACAAAAAGTGTATTATGTTATAAAAAGTGTCCTATAATAATGTAAGTGTGTTTGTGTTCGTGGCGATGAAAAAAGCCCGCCAAAATATGTGAATGCTCGGGGCGCCGAAAAGCCCGCCAAAAACGCGCCGTTGCGTGATTGGCTGCCTGCAAGCTGGGACGAGAATCCGGCATCGTGATTGGCTCCGAGAGGGGAGTGGCGGGCTGTTCGAGAAGGGATATGGAAGAGCGAGGATGGTTCGTGACTGTAGCTGCGATCTCGATTGTGCTGCTCTCTCTAAGGAGGACACAGAGACGGAATAAGGTGATTGAGCTGTGCATGTGTGTGAGGTGACCTCCTTTCCCTGGTGAGTAGTGATTAGTACCTGCAAATAAACTTTGTGGCACGCCAATAAAGCGTGGATTGCTACCTGTTTGTCCTTCACCCCCGCCAACTTCATTTAGTGCCTGAGTGCGAAGACACTCGTCAAAGGCTGCTCGCCGAACCCAGTGGGACAGGCAGTTACAGAAGTGTAGCATCCTGCCATATAGGGTGGGTTGTGTGAGGCACTTAGACTTGTGAATCTGTCTGTGTTACGTAACAATATCATATTTATCATTATCATCCATCATTATTTTCATCATTATTGTTAACATTTTCACATCATTATTGTCATCATCATCGTTATCAACGAAACTATTACCATAACCGTTAAAATGATAATTGACGAGCAGCATTATCTATTTTTATTGATGTGTGTGAGCGTGTGCGTGTGTGTGTGTGTGTGTGTGTGTGTGTGTGTGTGTGTGTGTGTGTGTGTGTGTGTGTGTGTGTGTTTGTGTTTGTGTGTGTGTGTGTGTGTGTGTGTGTGTGTGTGTGTGTGTGTGTGTGTGTGTGTGTGTGTGTGTGTGTGTGTGTGTGTGTGTGTGCATATATATAATTGACTCCTTGGTGGCTAAGCGCTTGTGGAACTACCTCTGTGAAACTATAATCAATAAACTAAAATAACAATGGATGTGGCATGCAAGGTCTATATAAGTACTTATACACTTATATAGACCTTGGTGGCACGTACAGGACGTCCTGCCAACCGCGACGGGTAACGACCTCACCCCTTCCCTTGTTAGCCTTCCCACTGCCCAAAATATAATCACGGAATGGAGTGCGCTAAGAAAACCCTGATGCACTGAGCTCTATTCTCAGCGCAACTCAGCTTTGGGTAAAAAGAAGTAAGGTAAAAAGAGGCGATAATGGACCCATGCATCCACACCTGCTTGCCTCCATGCTTGATTGACTGTGCTTGCCTCACTCAAGTGCAGCAGTCAGAAGAGTATTTCCATGTATAAACCATATGAAAACATTTGATGAATAGGCTTTCATCATAAATTCTTTCTGTAATGCTTCATATGACAAGGCTACTCCTAAATGACAGCTAATACAATTTAGGAATAACAGAGAATATAGGAACATGTACACGATATGCAGAAGATAAAACTGACGTTTCTGAAGATGATGATGAGTGACAATGAGTACCCATGTCTGAACAAATAAATGGATAGAGATCATAAACATTTTTGGCAAAGAATTTAACTTTTTTATAGTTTTTGTTAGGCACTATCCAACAGGTTTTGTAATTGTCACGAAGTATTTCATGTTGACAAAAAAATCCCATTTTTACTGTTTGTTTCATTATCCGATCCACCACTTATTAAACAGAAAAATACTACAAACAGAATAGTTTATGCAATAATAAGAATATACTGAATTTATACTCTTTTCTATTAAATATTCACTTGGAATGGTTTGAAATTCTTCCCCGCCATCTGACTAACAACCCACAAAAATGTTTCCTAAAATCAGTCGTAGCAGAAACCCTATCTACTACGACGCCCCTAACCGGGGGGGTAAGGGGAAAATCTACGGCATTTACACACCGTATTTCACACGTGAGCGAGCCGTGCCAATAAAAATAATAAGCGAGAAATATTCGTAAGAGGCCATGGGTAAGCAGAAGAGCAACCTTCCTGGACGTGTAAATGACAAGGTATATCGCTTGGATAAGCACAAGGTTAGACTATCAATTAGACCTTAAATGGACTGACAACAACTGTGGGCTGATGGACCGCGTCATGGGCCAGCCCATTGGAGGCAACAGGCTGATGGACCACAGTGTGGACCAGCCCACTATTAACATGGTGGACCAACCCGCCACAGACATCGAGGTGATGGATTACAATGTGGACCACCAATTGCAAATATAAAGTTTAGTGGCTTCATTGTGGACCAGCTGATGAGGACATTATGCTGATGGGAACATTATGCGAACCAGCCCACTGGAGACGTCAGGCTGATAGACCATTCCTTAGACAAGGCCATCATAGACAGTTTGATGGACCACGATGTGGAACAGCCCAGTTATAAATGTATCACTGGACCATGTGGACCGGTCCACCACAGATGTTAGGTTAATTAACCTCACTGCGAACCCTGGTCCATCATTCTGATGGACCATAATGTGGACCAGCCCACTAGGTAGGTGAATGAAACAGCAGGCTACAGGTGATGGGAAAAAGAATGCAGTGGTAAAATGCATGGCTTATCCCCCTCTCCCATGGCTTACCTGGATTCATAGCAACTACTTAAAACCAACAAGCTATTAGACAATTCCGATGCCCTTTCGTCATGAACTCCAGCCCCTGTTGCGAAGGTCCCTCTCCCTGCTGTGTTCCTGTCGTTAAGGCAGCACCCAGTCTTTCTGCTCATAGTGGCTGCTGAGGACCATAAGCCTCACTGGCGGGCCAATTCAAGTCCAAGTAGAAAATCTACCATAGAAATCCACAAATGAAACAGACCAGGTGAACTGGAAGAAAATATTTCTGACAGGGTATGATTGTCTCGTACATGTATGAGACGATCAATTCGCAATAAATAAATCATAGGCCTATTATGCCAATTGTATGCCAAGTTGTGTTTACGTGAATATTTCTAGGAAAGGGGGTACATACCTTTAATCGGATTCTTAAAGGAGTCTGTGGCTAAGAAGGTTAAGAGCCATTGATAGAGGCAATCGAGCTAAGGAGCTCAAGTGGTTGGAAAATAAGGGAATACTTCTAGATGCCAGGTCTCTTTAAAAAAAAAAAAAAAAAAAATTAAACCCCTTAAATCAACAATTATATTTCTGAATTCCCATGCAGTTACATCCGTGATGCGCCTGCTAATAGATTTGATACTACGCTTCGAGTAAGAACATTGTAAACCTAACAATCAATATACATTACAGAACAGTCGTTTAAACCTAACAATCATTATATATTACAGAACAGCCGTTTCCTCAATTCCTTCATTGTGGCTTCAGTAAGGTTTACATAGTACTGGTGATGTATATTACTCCCGACCATGCGGCTGGTCGCTCTAAATAAGAAACCATCCATAAGGTCTCAGGCAATCCCGAGGCTACAATAGGTATATTGTACCTTGAGATCCATGCACATGATGATGTCCCTGCCAAATTGTGCCGCTGCTGAAATCACCTCAAAAACTGCTAGTCCATTTTGCCTGGGTGAACCCTCTTATCCCTAAAAAAGCTCCTGACACATTGACACTGTATATTTGGTTCTGGTTCATCCATGAACAACAGCATTCATCCACATAACAAGTTGTACAGCAACAAGTCGTTTGCAGTCTGATGTGCTCTAGAGCGTAAAGACTGAGCATGTGAGGTTCCAGACAATGCCTAAGAGGAGTACAGTCACCCTGCAGCAGAGTTGTCGCGAAAACCGACATGTGGTTACTGATTGGTCGAGATTGTCCAAAACTGTGATGTCATTATTGTTTTCTTTGAAAGCTTATTTGGCAAGTTTAAAATGAGCCCATTCAGCAAATATTTTATGGTTTCGTCATTGCTCACAGACTTTTTAAAATGCATTTGCATAGCCCACTCAAGGATTTGAGTTGAACTATATGACGTCATCTTTAATATCAAAAACCGTTATAAAGTTATTTGTTTTCACGTATCTTTCGTTCTTTAGCGTTCCGAGCTATTGACAACCTTCTGAAAATACTCTTCATTACAGAAGCAAATTAAAGTTTCACCTCCTGTCTTATATTTTTGTTGTCATTACTGTGTAGGTCACAATCCAAAGTAATTTTGTTTTAATATATCACACAAGAACATTAAACAATACATTTTATATATCTGCATTTTATTTCATATCTTCTCGTATCACGATTAAGAAAGTTATTGTTGGATCCTTTTTTTCACTTTTCTAACATATCCATCTGAAGCCGAGGCAAAGATAAACTGAAATATCTCCGCGAATGAATGTGTAGCCAAGTAAGTACACTTCATGGATACATTTTCATGTTATACGATCCTCTTTCATTCCATAATGTATGTTCCAGGAATAAAAAAGTAACTCACCACACTCGCTTGGAGGCAGCAAGGAGGGATCATAGAGGTCGCTTCAAGGCATCACAAGTAGCCACGCGCTCTCTTCCTCTCTCGTACGTTCTCTCGTGATCGCTAGGCATTTTGCGACTGCTTGTTTCGGCTTAAAACATTCGCAGATGTTGTGCGAGTCGAGCGACCGGGTGTGCACTCGCAACGCGGTCGCAACGCACTCGCTGCGCGGTAGCATTTTATGCAAACTTCAAGCCAGGATTGGAGATGCCCCGGCATTGGTTCCTGGTCCTCTGTTGGCCTGTCTCACCCTCTCGAGGATCTCATCAAACAGCTCCAGGGGCATCCTCATATAATTAGTTTAGATTATCCGTCCTCAGATCCTGGGCAAGCCCGTACTAATGGCTGTAAAGTCTCTGCTGTTTTATAGGCCAACTACGAACCCAGACCTGCGGTCGACGCCTTTAAAGCGAGGTACACGTCGTCCACATTGACGGCATGGCCATTACGCCGAGCCATCCCGCCGCCCGTGTACAGAGTACCAAACTGCGACAGCTCATCAACACAGAAAAATTCAGGC
>NC_091582.1:7181367-7191367 GCF_042767895.1 Penaeus vannamei
CTTTAAAGAAATTATCAATATCTATAAAATCAAAACAAGTTATCAGATTTTATATAAAACATTTACAGTTAATCACAAAATACATTTTTTATTACCAAAAACAAATAAACGAGAAATGGTTAATTTGAAAGGGAGGATCTAAACACTCTTTGATAGCCCATCAGACTAATGTTAATAATTTTGAATCTGATATATCGGTTCCATGTTTCTTTCTTCAAAAAATATATGCCATGATACACAAAACTAGAGTGAAACAGGGAATAAGTTCTTATGCTCCATGTTGCTCAGACAAGTAGTGCTATGTGCAGTGTTATTCAAGCGAGAGGGATGTGCGGTCTATTAGTGGTGCTTTTCGCAACTAAAACACTAAGTTTGGCTATTTACTCAGACACACATCAGGTCCTAGCCATACACAAGATGAGTTGAAATAGGCCTTTTCATAAATACATAATGTGTCTAAAGCCAAATGACAGGAAAAAGGAAACCTAAAACTTCTTGTAGCATCTCTGATTCTTTTAGTTACAAGCTATGAAGTAAATACTATTAATACTGCATGAAACATTCAAGAAATTAGGTAGTGTTTTGCTTTGCTTTTCTACACCCTTATATCCAGAGAAAAAAAAAAATACTGATTTAAGGCCAAAGACCATGTTCCTTGACTGCCTGTGCAGGGAGCAAAATCATTTACATCAAGACAGTTTACTGAAAATTCAAGTCCGGAGCTGATTTTGGTGGCTTCTTTTTATTCCCGATAAGAAGTTTTCTTCCCATGTGAATATAACAATTACCAAATTAAATACTAAAAAACAAACTAACCTTAGGGTACTTTTCTCGTATTTGTGCGAGGTAGGAAGAGTTTCGGGCAGTTTGTGCTACACTGTTGCCAGCTGCTGAGGCATATGCAACAATATCTCCCCATTCATCTTCTACCACCATAACTACAACCTCTTCTAAGGACTCCAGGTAACTGCCAACCGCTCTGTGGTGATAATTCAAGTTACTTCAACATACATACACACAAACAAAGTGATATGGTGAATGGTAGGGGAAGCGGTGGGGATCTTGGTGATCGGGTAGTGATGACGATGGGAAGCTCAAATAGGCAAATGCTTGATTATTTTCAGTATCTTATCACCGCTAATATTGCAACATTTCAACAAAAAGGTAAGAAAGGACTTACAGGTCCCCAGGTAAATCAGTGTGAGCTGCATAGAGTGTAGTACCATCTCTTCCATCATCTGACGTCCGCAGAATTAATCTGTACAGCTTAGCACGATCCTCAGGCAGGTATGGCCGGATAACGTATGCATGATTTAATGGTACTTCTGGGGTTTTGTACACAAAGAGGTCGTTGCTTGCATCTACAGGTATGAGCCGCTGTGGGCACAACACAAGAGAGTAAGAATGGTATGCTGACACACTTAAATGTGGGAGGACAAGATGGAGATACACCAATGCTGTACAAGTCGAGCAAAACCACCATTAAAGACTATTTTATAAACCCTCCTTTTCCCGTCTAATATGACTGTGTTTGTACAATACAAATTAGAATATTATATACCCAATGAAATATTTACAAGTTGGCGTATCTCCGCTGGTCCCCTAGGTGTATAATAAACGAATACCTGAGTACCACATTTTCACATAGAGAACATTTATTTCGCTATGTTTATGTTACGCAGCACGAACCATGTTGCATCTATACACGGTATAAAAAATTTAAACGCTGAAGCGCATTGGATGGTGACCTCCCATCTCGAAAATTCTTCGTGTTTCCTCTTGCACCTGCAAAAGCGATCTACTTTGAAGATCATTTCATTAACAGGAAAAGTGGTACTCAGGTCGCAAAGCAGCGCTGCGCACATGGGGTGAGGCAAGCAGAATCCCTGATTGCATCAGATCTCACAAGTAGCAACTCCCTTATTCCTAATATAATCAACCACCTCAACAATATGTTGAATTTGTTGGAAATGTTAAAAGAGATGTCAATGCAGCCCATCACGGTTTCTGTGCATGCCTATCCCAAGGTATGTTGGATACATACTTGCAGTTCGGCGGTCAGTCCTCCCCTGAAGACCCACGGCTCCTGGTCGCCAGACATAAATGCTTCACGCCATCCCTTACTGAACCCTGCAGTGACGATGCAAATGGTAACCACTCACTACACGCAACTCAGCCGATAGGGTTAATCACGCTTATATATAATCAACATGAGCAGTCAACAATGACCTGCTCTTACTCTTAAAACCTTTAATACTTCAAAGTAATGTTAATTCAAAACTATGACATCTGGAGAGAGAGGCTCTTCCAAACTGCAACATTAATGTACATTAAAGACTGATATTTCACGAGCAGCTCCAGACACTTTGTAGGGGGCCTAACTTCAGCCACATAACTAACTGTAGCAGCTGCTGCTGCTATAGAGGGAGGGAAAGGGTGTGTCTCTCTGAAAGTAAAAAAGTCCGCAAATGCGCACCCTAACTAAATTGCCTAGCGCCACCGCATGATGCGCACAAGAGTATAATGAGAATACTGAGCATGTCTCTTCTTCCCTGTCTCCTAAACCAAGGGCAAAAGCCAAAATCATAAAAGAATATGAAGACAGATTAAGTAAGATCACTCATACCCCCTCAAACAAACTGACTTGCTATGAATGCTTGTTTGAAAAACAAGTCAGTCCCTGAGATTGGGGCTGGCAATAAAGAACAATTACACAGGAGACAGAGGACAAGAGAAATGCTCTACCATCTGGAAGAAAAGCAATTTTAATATCCTTATTCAGAGACCCCTCAGATGTTCCTTGACATACAGTACAGCCTTGACTCATGAGCTCACGGGTCTTGAATTAAAGGACTTGGACAACGAGTTCCATATCCATATGCTTGTACTCATAGTCGAAGAATATCTGAGACAGGGATAAAGAATCAAGTTTACCATACCTGTTTGCAGTTCTCCATAATGCAACGCAACACCCTTAGCGCGGGTTTGCTAGCGCACGCATCGCTTGCCCTACAGCGCAACGCAAGCGCATGTGGCTGACCCTAGCTAGAAACAGTAATTGACCTCAGTCCATATCATTACACATATGTGCATATATATATGTGTATATATACTACCCATGTGCTGAGTTACGTACAGGTATAGTTGCCATGAACGTAGTTGCTGACCAGTGATGAAACCTGGCCCAAAGCTGTAAGGGAGAAAGAAAGAAGAGTTGCTGATTAATGGAGTGGGTTTCTGAGAAAGTAGGTCAATAGCTTGGCTATTCACTGCCCCTTTACTTTCCATACAAACTGTATTTAAACCACAACCAGCAACCTCTCTAATCAGCAGCCATTGTAAATTTTTTACTGAAAACATTGGAGAAAAAAAAACTAACCCCCCCTGAATGTGTAGGTAATACTCTTGACAATTCCATAATAAATATTACAATGGCACAATCATAGAATAGCCTCTGGTCTTTCATTCTGCTTAAGGAGTGGTTTATAATATAAGAAGCAGAAGGAAAGGAGCACTCACAAGAAAAAGTAAATACTATTTAAGTGAGTGGATTCCATGGCAGCCAATATCATTCCTCACACAGCAACACACCACTATGACAGTCTACAACTTTAAACTCCCACTTCCCTTCACCAAATTTGTAGTAACTACAATGCAGTCCAAGGGCAATACTTTGAAGTGTGGTCAAATTACAAAATATAATTCATAAAACAAAATCAAAGATCAGAAATAAAAATAAAAATAATAATAAAATAACAAAATATGAAAGTAAAACCCTTGCTTGCCATCAAATGTGCTGCTGCACGGAAAGTGGAAGCATTCAAAGCTCATCATGTTCTTGTAAGAAAGTATCAAACTCAGAAGAAAAAAAGATGAGCCTTGAAGCTAGTGTATCTACAGCACTGTAACTCCAACCACACCACAAACAGTGCTCTACTGGCTGGTGTTATAGAGCCTTTAAGTCCCACAGGGTGCACCAAGTTGCTCCCAGTACCTAGCCACTTGACGTAGGAGTTCAGGAGAGAGATGACTCCATGCATGTCCCACACGTATGGGTAGATGTCATAGAGCAGAGATCTGTTTTTCACTTTGTTCAACCTATTTGACATCTTCTTGACATTCTTTGCAGTCTCATCAAATTTTGCTGCTCTATCAAACCATTCTTGGACCTTCAAGGACAGAGAAAATTATTATTAACAAATTTTTAGAAATGTAAAAACATATTATATTCAAATTTAAATCAATAAGAAGATGTAAAAACCCTTACCTCTGGCTTTGGAGTTTCCTCATCATTCTTCTTGTGGTCAATTACAAGATGGGAATTCATCTTTAGCCAGTTAAATTCATTAAGAATATTAAGACCTTGTTTACCATGTTCAAATGGGAGGTAGAATAGATCAGCCAACAACTGCAAATCATCGACAGTCAACTCATCTTCTACGTTGTCCAACATAGTATCTAATGGCAGTGTAAGAGACTTCTTGAGAGTAGTAGGAGTCTCATCCTCTGGGGTTTCTGGGTCAACCACAGGAGTCGTACTGTCTTCAGTGTCACTCTCCACTTTGGGAGTTTCACCATTTTCAACCAACATGATGTCTTCATTGTGTGGGGGTGAAGTGGCAGGGGATGGATTGCAATCCATAGGCTCCACTCCTGACGTTGTGGACGTGTCTTGTGAGACTGTAGAAGCTGTGTCAGCCTCCTCAGGCACTGTGTCTACAACTATTTTGTTTTCTGAGACTAGAGAGTTCATAACAGGGTTCATGGCAGGGTTAAAGGAAGCATCTTGAACTGCCTCTGCTAACAAATTAATGTTAGGTTGTGGCCCGGTTGTAGCAGTTGTGGTGGAAGTGAGAGACATGCATGTGTTGACCGAGGGTAAAATAGGCACTGGGGTAGGGATCTGAGGCTGTTGTATCGTTCCAAATGCAGAAATGGGACGGTTAAACTCTACAAGCCACTCCATAAGAGCCATCCTCAAAGCTCTTCGAGGATGGTATGTAGCTGGGGAGAGGCCAGTTGGGCAATCGTCGCTAGAATCATCACCCTCAGTTTCTAATCTGATGTCTGCACTAACTGCATCATCTAAAAAATAAAAAAACATCATTAGTTATCCCTCAAGGAAACCATAGCAATTTCTGTAAACTAAAATATTAATGATCTGCAAAATTCAGTTCTAATAAACTAATCTTTTTGTTAACTTCTAATATAATAAGTGTGAGTGACAATAAAAAGTTTAACAAACCATTTACTTTATCTTAACTGTATTTATAAACCTGCATTCTTTTAAATTTCAAAAGCTCTGTAAGAATGTAATTTTTCATACAAAGACTGCTGTGCTAGAAAGTTTGCCAGAATTCATACTCTCTTAATTTGAATAACTTATCTTTTAATATAGTGAATTACTAGTTACAATCACAAAAAATAATAGTCATGAAAACTATGTCAATCCTAATTTCCACTATCACCAAAACTTACTGATACTATTATAAGTCTCTCTACTTTAAGAATACTTATTAGTAGTTGTAAACCACAGTAGGCAAACTTATGAGATACTTACTATTGTCACAGCTAGTTAAGGTTGATGACTTTGACCACTGGGATAGAGTATTGATAGCGATGAAGTTTGGTCCATATTCACAATTTGGGTTTGTTACAACACCTCTTAGGAGAGGAATAAGGTCTGGAGAGCGACCACAATAGGGTCCCAAAAAGAGTCGTGCTTGATCGTAGTCATTTGCATGGAGGTTGTCCCAGATGACAGGGGGTCTCCTCATTACTTCTGTCACTTCTCTAATATGCTCTACAGTCAAAACCTGAAAAAAACTCACTTTGTAAGATATGCAAATTGAAAAGTTATTGAAGTCCATGTGGTGTAATAACTATAACTCAATTAAATATAAGTGCATGTCCACACTCACCTTACTAATAACCTTTGGTCCTGTCCACATGATGTCTATTTCTGGGGCCAATTTCTGACCAATTGTATTCAGGTACTCAGATGTTTGCACACTGGGCACAGCTCTAGTTGAACAGTACTGTGTTGGACAAAACATAAACTTTGGCTGATTAAGATGAGTGAACACTTCATTGGTAACTGACACTTGGGCATGAGCAAAAGACTGAAACACTTCTTTGTCTGCACCACTCATTTCTGGGTCAATATCATCAAAGAGAATTGCAAATGCATTACAACCAAGTTGCTGCACTTGTTCTAGTTTCCTCTTTAGAGCTGACACTTCTTTCTGACTCGAGTAGGTAATGTCAAGGCCAGGGGAAATGGCATAATAAAAGGTAATATTGTGTTGCCGGGCTTCAGTAATGAGGGCTGTAAGGTGCTCAGCTTCTTCCACAGTGTAAAGCTCACGCCAGTAAGCCCGATGCTTGTAGTCATCTTTAGGAGCATAGAGGTAGCAGTTCATGCCCCACTTTTGTTGCCTGGAAATTGAAGAATAAATATATTACAAACTCCTATCATATCTTTCGCATTAATTTGAGAAAAACTGAAGAACTATTTTGGAACTACAACTTAAGAAATAAGTAAATGCTTGTGCTCCATCCTATATTTCAAATAGAATCCTTGTCTGGTAGCAACCTTTCATCTTCTAGATGTATGCAGCCAAATGATTAAGAGCAAGCATTGTAATGGGTCAAGGCCATCAAAACGAAAAGAACCAATGAGTCTATTTGTATTTCATATTAAGAGAAATCACATTTGAAGGAAAACTTGGAATATACATATCTAATATATTTAAAGTAAAACACTTACTTTGCAAAAAGATCTTTTCGCTGTTCTGGAGTCCATGGACGGCCATAAAAACCTGCAATTTAAAATTGATTATAAATAAACTGACACATAAAAATAAAAATATAGTTTGACCAGTGCAGACAAAATCATAAAGACTGCTATCAAGTCATTTGTACAGGCAATGGGTGACACACATTGTCATGTCATGGAAAATATTACTAGACACATGGTGACAACACCACACCAAAAGCTCAAATCTTGATCCCCAAGATGAGGTCTTGTACATCAAACCTTAAGGCATCCAATCCCTAGGTAAAGGGCAGGATATATTATTGCAAGCAGATCCTCACCAAGTTTGCCAAAATGTAATCATTCTGAGCCTAACCATTATTTATAGTGCTTAACCCCCTGCCGACGGGTAATACTGTTTGGCAAGTGGACATAAGAACGGGATTGTTGGCGCGCATCGGCAGTTTCCTGTTTGCGCCCGACTCGATCAGTAGTTTGCTATATTTTATAAAAATATTCAAATTTTGAAAGATGACCATTATAGGTGCCATTGCCTAAAATCGTTACCATATAAAATGTAGCCGCTACTATCAGAGAAAAACAAACTCCCTCCGATGAGCCAATATAGCAATGCTTGTGGATTCCAAGCAGAGGCTGAAGTAGTAAAGGTGTGGTCACTTCAAAAACAACTACATATACTTTCACTTCTTTCACTTCAGATGAAAAAGATTTACACTTATTACACCTTGAGTAAATAAAACAAGGTATATCAATTACGAGTTTGATAGCTGTGTGAAACTAACAAATAAATAGTTTACTTTACACAGCTATTCATCCTTGAAATTATCCTTAGTTAATCTTTACTATACAGGCGCACTTACTTCGGGAAAAGTGAATATAATCTTGAAGGGAACAAAAAGCTGCAGTCCTTAGTTCAAGAAATATTCTGCAGACACGAAAAATAACGCCATAAATTAAAGTAAAAGGGTACAAGTTGATCACACCAATGCAAGTAGATAGAGGGAAATGGACACCACCATCTTATAGAGCGGACATAATGGAGTAGGATAGAATATAATTTAAGCTGCAGCAGCCTCGTATTTGCTGCTAAATGACGAAAATATAACATGCACTCACCTTTCAAATGTGTTATTCTTAAAGCTACACAGTGACAAAAAAGATAAAATAGACTTCAGTAACGATCCCAATTTAATATCTGGCACCATCAGGAGCTCCAAATGCCAAAAAAAAAGTTATTAAATCTAAGTAATCCATACGGTCGAAAGAAGGAAAAAAGTTTTACATTAGCAGGTATTTGATTTATCATTTTACGGTATGAATGCAGCTCTATCTTCCCGTATATTCCGAGGTGAAGAGAATGTGTCCCTCAGGCAGTGCCCGAAGAGCATCCCTAGTCATAACAACTTAAATTGCCATATTTTGCTGGTCTATTGGTCAATATGTTTTTTTGGGGGGTTAGAACATGTGAATTCCCATAGAGTTTGCCAAAAGGTGGGTTGGATTCCCATAGAGTTTTTGAATTCTGGCACGTCAGCCCATAGAATTTCAAAGATGGCAATTACGTCAGTAGAGTACCATTGGCCAATTTTAAGCGTTTTCTGTGCTAGTTTTACACATTTCTATCTTTATTCTTCTTATTTGAGCCTGTTTTACCACCAAAATTTTCCTAATATACTTCCCCTCCTAACAGGACTAATAAATCAAGATTGTCAGTGGAGAAATGGTACTTGATCTCCTGAACGATTCATTCGCACAAGAAACAACGCCAATAATCTATTAAATCATTGGATTTCCTGAAGAAAAACATCATTTTTTTTTTACCTAGTCTTGGGGAGAGTGTCGCTCTCTAACAAATACCAGTAAAAGAACACAAAAAGCATCACTCTCAGTCAGACACCACCTCATGCTCTCAAGTTTCACCTGTATCTTGCTGTGCAAAGAAGGTGAAGAGAATGTTTCCCTAGGGGTGTTGGGGACAGCCCACATCAACCCTCCCCTCTGGCAGGAACACCCAGTCATGGCAACTTAGATCGATAAATAAATTTTGTGACTGAGTTTGGGATTCAGTCACTGGTGAGTGCATCCCTACTGTAAGGAATTACCATATTCTTTTATGTATTCATCATTTAAGGTGCAATGCATATGAATACTGTTCTCAACTGCAAATGACAGGTTCAGGAATACAGCAATAGGATTGATAATGGTATAAAAAGTAACTACACCCTTCTCTATTCTTGGTGCAGACATAATGTAACTGTATATCAAACCATTACTTATGTGCTGCACATCTTACTTATCAACTTGCAAAGGAAATGCCATTGTTGAAATGTATAAATTGTTATTCTGTTCATTAAAGGAAGTTTACCTATTACATATGGCATTGTAAAAGACTAATCCAAAACTACTCCCACTAATTCATAAAATCATCTGTAAAGGCAAAAGTACAATTTATCAGGAGCAATGCAAAGAGCATAAGGAATATTGCCATTAACAACACAGATACAGTTGCAGCAGCCTCATAATTACTGCAAAATGACAAAATAACCACAGCATATCACCACTCAGACTAAGTCCACAACACCCTTACACAGCCAGAGTTCTTAATATGTAAAGGGGTCCTGCCCTCCTTTCAAGGTTAAATATAGATGGAAAGGTTAGCGTTGGGTTTGCATGTTACCTTGGTTTTGGGACTTAGTCTGCAGGGTTGTGTGGCTCCCAGTAATAAATACCACAAAGGGTATTGGAAATGGAAAAACTAGGTTGTGACAAATGCCATGTGGGGACCAAGTCAAATGTTGACTAAATTGATCCTAAGTTTGTTGGCATGAGCAATGGTAGCTGTTTAATGAGACCACACCCTTTCAAATGAAGACATTTCATCCAGTAAAATAGCTGAGTAATCCTGGAACTCCACAAATGTCACCCTACAAACCAACAACTTTCCAACCTGTAAGCTTTAACCTCAGACCCCACCCAATTGCTGTGCAATTTAATTTCTGCACTTTTTTTTCTTTTTTTCTAGACTTTCTGCCTACATAGACTTTCATAAAGTGCATTTTTTTCATGTAGCAAATGTTGTTTGGCTATCCTCTATATGAATGTTCCCAGGAACCTTTCAAGAATCCAGAGAGGTAACAGACATCTGAAAATTGGCTGATGGTAAAAATGGTAGAAAATGAAAAAAAAAATAGTCCTCGATCATTCTAACTACGACTAAATGCG
>NC_091582.1:7196367-7225053 GCF_042767895.1 Penaeus vannamei
TGTTTAACACTTGGGTGAACAGTTATATAAATCATATCAAAGAAAGAGCTAGTAAAGAAAGGAAATGGCATTATCTTCCAAACAACTGCATATAGCTATCATCGGAATGACTTGCCATTGCTCAGCTTTTAGACTTTCTAGTTTTTTCTTCTTCTTTCAACCTTTCATTACCTTGTACAAAGTGGATCTTTTCAGGTTTTTTTTTCTTCTTTCAACCTTTCATTACCATGTACAAAGTGGATGACATTAAAATCATTTGGCAATTTACTATGTTTGAAATTATCAAGCAGGAAATAAAAGGTCAATACTTTCCTCAAAACCATTTAATAATCACCTTGGATGAAAAGTACAAAACAGGCTGTCTATGGCTAACTGCACAAGGCAAGGCATTAGCAACCTAGTTGGGGTTACAAATATAATATTAAAAGATAATTCTTCATATTGTAAAAAAAAGAAAAATACAAAAGGAAGAGCAACTTTTTCTCAATATATTTAAATACCCTCCTGAGATTGATTTAGAAATCTGCTCATTATTTTTTCACTGAGAACATTTTCTTGAGTCTTGTCACTTGTTGCATTGAGATATCAAGGTATAAGGAGTGGAAATTAATGGAACAGAATTTTGGCTTGCTGAAAAAAGGAAAGATTTCAGCCTTCAGTGAATAACCTTGCTAATTCCTTAACATTTTTGATAATGTGCATCTACTCTGCCAAGGATGTTAGCTTTAGCTCATCAAGCCTATACACCAGTTTCCCCGTCATCAAAATTTAAAAAAATTTCTATGTGCAAGATTCTGAAACTTATGATACACTAATAATATACACAAATGATATTTCCATAAAAGTACCAATGTAAATTGCACAGTACTCTAAACAACAATAATGGTAATAATGAGACAACTCCCTTCACATATTCATAACTTTGCTGTTTTCTCCTTTGCTTCTAATAATTGTGCTAACAACATCCCAAGATAATGTTCAATGATGCCAAATAAAATTATAAAAAAAATATATATGCATCTATATTTATTGTTGGAAATTGCCCTCCTAAGATTTTTCTCAATCAATATAAAACAATTTGCAAACAATTTTCCTACCAAGAACAAGCTTTGAAATTATGTGCACAAAGACATTAGCCACTTTCACAGCCTCGCACTTCTCCAGGCATTCCTCCTTAATTTATGATTATTTATTGGCCGTATCAGTAAATTCAGTAATGCTATTCATCATCTTTTTTATCTTCACTGTCCTTTTCTTCTTCCTCTTCACTGTCAACATCTAACTCGCCCATTCCCACTTCTTCCTCATCGTCATCATCACCTCCCACCTCCCTGTTTTCTTCTTCTGCCTTCTCCAGTTGTCTTGCAAGATCAGCTTCTTCCACATCTGTGACAATCTGTAAAGTAAGAAACATTGTTTATCAAAGTCACATAATGTTGAGTTTTTAAAAGATTCTGAGGCCTCTACTCTTTTTAAAAATAAATAATGTTTATAAACTACATCCACAGTGGCTGTAACCATATAATCACAAGTTAATTCTTGGGGAAACTTACCTTGGGGGCCATTTTGACACTGAGTGTTCCTCCATAACTGGTGATTTTGGATGTTACTTCAGTGATGGCACTTTCTAATGCCCTAAGACCATCCTGCTTCTCTGTGGTTTGAGTTGTCATGACTGCAAAAGGAGGAGAAAACATAAAAGATATGGTATTTCTAATGTGTTTCGGTTTGTGTGTACATGTACACATAGATGTAGCCTTTCGAAAGGCACAAATGGTATTCCAAAATTAAATAAAAAATCATGGCAAAAGAATATAAACAAGAGAGTGGAAACTGAGAATGAGGGCAAAGTTGAAGGAACAAAATTTAATGAAATATAGATAACAATAGATGATATCAATACTAGTACTAAAAACATGCTAATGATAAGACGGATATCACCACCAGAAAGGAATATAACAACCAATGGCATGAATTATTGCTTTGCAAAACTATGCCAGATGACTGCATGAGTTGTTAAAAACTGGCAGGCTGTTTACTTGCTTTATGTGAATAGGATATAAAAGGTGTGAACTAGTAAATCTGACACCTAGTTTTATTGCTGTTTCTTATTTACATGCACAAATTTATATTCTTGCACACACACTTGAGGTAATTGTTTCAATACGCTGGTGATGGGCACAGCTATATCCACAATGGAAAGCCTACCCTTTATGACAGGAAGGTGTATACATGCGGAAAAGGCTGGCTGTACACAGTGAATGCCTTGCTGGAAAGGTAAGGTTGCCAAGAGTCACCGGAATAAGTGACAGAAAATTCTGGTACAGTCACTACTGTATCTATTTGATATGAAAATGAAATCACAGTTTCTGGAGTGTAAAAATCAAAGTCTCTGGGTTAAATATTTAAGCCTTGCCTAAGCAAAATTTGAAAATTCACATGCTAGCACTGTTGTGGGGAAAAAGAGATAATATGAATTGCATGAATCAGGGATGAAAATGATGAATGATTATAAAGCAGAGATTTTTAATATCTATGCACATATACACAAACAATCAAAACATTATAAAAAAAATTATGCTTACCATAAAGGGGTGGTGCAATTAGGTTTATTCTGATAGGAATTTCCTGTGTAGATTGAGCAATACCCTCCCTAAGTGAACTCTTGACAGCATCAATGCCTTCATACTCAAAGCAAGACACTTCTATATCTGCTCGAATCTTCACTGCTTGTGATTGTAGCTTACGTTGGATTTGTGAGAGAAGAACAGTCCTAGTTTCTTCATCTAAGTTACATTCATCTAGAATTGTTGGGTCGCTGTAAAGGAGATTATGTTTAAATTTCATTTTTACACTATGGATCTAAACATAAAACCAATCAAGACTAGCATGAATCTCTAACGTAAAAATTCCCTCTGCTGAAGGGATAAAACAGCATTTGGATTATGCATAGAAGATAAACATTGAGACAAGAGATGCACAGTTGTAAACTTCCAGTAGTACTTACATGACAGCCTGCTTAAAGACATCATATGCATAGGCTTGCTTCTTAAACTTTTCCTCAAAGTGCCATGCAGTCTTCTGGTACAACTCTTCTACCTGTTCCTCTGATGTGTAACCAAGAAGCTCTCCAACATGCCGAATGATGGAGTTTACTGCTTTTGCTTTGGCAAATTTCTCTGTGCATCGCTCAACATCTTCCTTTGATACTCTTCTTTTGGAAAGATCAATGTAACCTGCAACATGCATTATCAATGAGGACTGATAAAGAATAAAAAAGAAAAAGGAAAAAAATAGAAAATATATAGACTAATATATAAAATATATAGGCTAAAAATACACAATCCCTAGTTTATGTGCACTCTCCACTATTGTTTTGTTTTATTAATTCTGTTTACAAGTGTTCATTCAACAAGGAGTCGGTTGCCTGGTACTAAGCCAACCTGTTCTCTTATGTTTATTCCATTTCCTGATTTTCTATGTTTTTCATTTATAACATTACTACTATTGACATCATCATCATGATCATCATCATAATAACAGAAACATAAACGACACTAATAATGATGATAATAATAATAATAACAATAATAATATTAATAATAATAACAAGGAATAGAGTAAAGGGGTGAGATCAGATAATGTTTTTGGTGGAGTATCTCCATATCAAAAAATAATAAAATGAAGCCAAAGTAGACTAAATATTTTGTAATTATCTGCACAAAAAACACTCTTCACAATTATATATGCAAAACCACATAATAAGAACTATTACTCTTTGTCTTGGAAGTAAAAAACTATATGGTCTATTCTTGTAGTGACAGGTGCCTGGCAACTTTATAATTACACATGATTATCAAATAACTATAACAAGAAATTGTGCCACTGTTTCTTTAACAAGGGAATCTAATAGCTTCTTTGTTATGAGGACAAAGGATATAATTAGAGAAATAACAAAAGACAGAACTGAAAATGTAGCGGGAAACAAAGGGGACTGCTCAGTACTGAGAAAGCAAAGACAAGAAAATTGACATCTTCAGACATTTATGAAAATTCACTAATAAAGAAATCCTTAATAATTACAAACAAATAAAACATATCAGTATGAATGCTAAAAAATCTGTCATCAAATGTTATATGGACAGAAATTTCAGCAGTAGGAAATCATGTCTACTTTATCGAAGCATTGACTGTAAATGTACATAAAAAAAGGCATAAGTTCTATGTGCATCATATTTTCTACATAAAAAAATACAAAGTAAGAGAGAGAGAGAGAGAAAGAGAAATATATATATATATATATATATATATATATATATATATATATATATATATATATATATATACACATATAAATACACATAAAAATAAATGCCTGTTACATGTCACACCTCTATGGTGAGTTTTAAATGTTTTGGCTTTCTCATCTACCTAAAACTATTTGCCATGCTAACAACTAAGGTCATCTATTCACTTAATTGCTCCATTCCTTAAATGTTTGGATAATTTGTAACTGTTTAATAAATTGGATCATAAATTATCTAATTCTTTATTCTTCTGATAATTACTTTGTCTCCCTAAAGAAATCATTCTTCCAAAAATACACAAATGACAAAGGAAATAAATAATCAAAAAGGAAAACAACATAGCTAGGAAGGTAATATAATATAATACAAAGATTAGTGAGCATAACTCTCAGGTGTCATTTCATACAGGCCTTGCTAACTCTCCTCTTTTTTATCTTAAAATGCAAGACTGAAATAAATCTACAAAATAGAGGGATTTCAAAAGAGCTAAGGTACACTGTCATCATCATAAAAACAATCATATCACCAAGTAAACCAAATAGGGTTGAAAATGCAATACAAGGTATTTCCTTGTTTATATTATATACAACTGTACTGCAATGACACCATTTGAACATAATAATACACTTCACTTTACCTTTCTCTTTGTCTACTCTGATGACAACGACAGGTTCCGTCTTGCCCACTCTAATTAATTTATTCATAGATCGAATACGTCGCCTGGAAAGCTCAGACAACAAGATCATGCCTTCTATGTTGTTGTATTCTAAAAGGTGCACATATGCACCCATCTCTGCTATGCTTCTAACAGTTACCATCACCACATCATCCATTTCTGGATATTTCTGCGAATAGTATCGACAAAAGAGCGGCATGGTGGTGGATTTGTTTTGCTCCCCTGGAATACAAAAGAAAAAAAGTTATTGGAATTTCCAGTAATAATAAAAACAGACAGTAATGTGCTTTGTTTTCTTAAAATAACTTTCTTTTTTATGTTAATATCTACATCTAAAATTATATTATATAGGATTATTAGAGATGATTATCTGCTTAAATATTGGCAGCTCAGAGCAATACATTAATTCTGCACAGGTTTCTTAAAACTTATTCTAGTTACATTTTGATATAAAGGTTAAAATTATTACCAATGTAACCTACACAAAATAGTTACAAGATTCTTCCTTAAATTATACAATATAACCTATATTATAATGAATTTACAGGAAAT
Organism: Penaeus vannamei; assembly: GCF_042767895.1. Classification (NCBI taxonomy): domain Eukaryota; kingdom Metazoa; phylum Arthropoda; class Malacostraca; order Decapoda; family Penaeidae; genus Penaeus; species Penaeus vannamei. Next base: position 7,201,903 of record NC_091582.1, read on the forward strand.
GGGGGGAAAGAGGTCCTGTAACATACAAAACAGCTGACATCAAAAATAACTTCTACTTTTCTAGAATACTAGATCTATATATATTTAATTTCAGCTGATCTGGTGTCTTTGCTTTACATAAACTTTAACACCCTAAGAAACATACCCCATGTCAACACATACACCTCTGTTGCTGTGGCTGTTTGAAAAATCAATAAAAAATATTCAACATTTAGGGTCACTCCCCCAAGCTTGGACAGACCCAGATCCCCCCCCCCCCCAGGCCTTCCCATGAATTGTGTTCAAAAAATACAAAAACACACTTTAGTATGCAAAAGGCTAGTTGATGAAGTGAATAAGGGCACTTAAGCTCAGATCCATGTTAACCTTTTCTTTATGAAGTCAAAAAGGCACACCCTTTCGAGGCAAGTAATAGTTAATCCCCCTTAAAATTCTTTCCACCTATTTGTCACTACCTCTTTTCGATTTCCTTTGCGGTATTAGTTGTCATAGCATATCTGATGTAAAAGACAAATAAATGAGTAATGTTACTGATATCGACAATATATAAAATGATAATCTTACTTGTCTTTCTTCAAAATGGTCTTTATAAACTATTATGTAATATTAGAAAAATGTTAGGATCACACTGAAATAGGAGCTTTCTCTCTATTATCTATCTCCTAACTTGCTCCTATTCAATATGTTATCTAGTAAACAAAAAAACAGTTCAACAAAATTATGGGTAGCAAGAGCTGAATTCAGGAAGCAATTATTTAGGAAACAATTGTAACTATGATGTTAAAGAGGGAAGTCTTTAATATTCATAGGAAAATCTAAGCTATTATATTTGCATCAAATCCAGAATAATTTTTGGATTTGGCAAATAGTAAACCTTTACATATTTTCTAGAAGATTCATCTATGATTTATGAAGAGATGGATTTTCCTTTAATCGCTATGATGAGATGTTGGCAAACTTAACATGAATATAAGAGAATAGCATAGCAAACTGTCATGTTGATTCAGATTATATATAAATATATATAATATATATAATATATATAATATATATATATATATATATATATATATATATATATATATATATATATATAAAATTTTACATCAGGGGGAGGTGATTTTACTATATGGTATACAATGTCAATACTGACAATAGTAGCCATGACCTGTTTAATATTTGTTATTTTATTAAATGTTGACAACAAGCAATGATACTGGACTTTGTATTTATACTTCCTTGTAATATTGCTAAACCTTTGCCCTTCATAAGTCACTCTAAAAATAAATTGGATTTATCTTTATGATATGGACCCACTAAGGCAGGAGAAATCAAGATGATATCCTTGTACAGGATAAAAAGCTGTAGTCGTTGCACTAGATATAATCTGGATATGAACAATAACACTGCAAATAAAGGATAACGATCACAGAAAGAGCCCCACTCAACCACAGTCCACAAGGTCTTCCCAAGTTTCAGCTCTATCTTGCTGTGTGTACAAGACAAAGACAATATTTCCTGTGGGGTTTAGGGGACAGAGCCTTCCATCTACCCTCCACTGGGGTAGTGCCTAGAGGGCATGCCCAGTCACAGCAATTTAGATTGTTAAATAAAGTCTGTGGTGAGGAGATGGGTGATTAGTCTTTGGCAAGTGCGTACATATTGTGAAGAATTACCGTAAATTGTTTAGAAAGAGATATCGAACACTATATGGATAGTGAGGCAAATGTGGGAGAGCAGCCATCTGGTAAACCTTCATGTACATTTTTTGGAGATCAGAAATTGAGCTGTTCTTCATTTGACAATAAATCTCCAAGGGAGTCTGCAATCTACAAACACAACGGTTACTCTTTCAAATTGAAAGGGACATACTCTTTAATGAATTATATACCATTTTCAATTTTAACTTTTCTTAATTGTAACACTTCAGAAAAGGGTAAATTTTAAAACAAGGACTGTGTGCTGAGTGTGAAAAACTAAGGTGAAGCCAATAAACACAAAAGTACAGAATTGCTAGAATATTTAATTTTTACCATAGTATATGACAATCATGGCTTTCATGGCTGAGTAACTGGAATCAACCAATGAATGAAAACCAAGGTATCTAGACTAGTAAGAAACCAACCTTGATGCCCAACTTCTGCACAACTACAGGTCTCGTCTCATAAGAATTAGACGAGGACTTTTCTCCCATTCATTAATGTAAGTTGCAAAAGCACTTCTATATTTAAACCACACACCACCAAGCTAGGGTCAAAAAGCTTTTCAATGCATCTTAAAAACTTATTGCTGATTCAACTTGTTTTGTTTGCTATAATTTGAGAAAACCTAAGCATACCGTGTTCAAATGGACTCTTTCCTCGGTGAAGTATTTGGTAATTCTTTAAAATACAGGTGCACTCTCCCATCTCGAATCCACAAAATTACATGACTGGGCGTGCCCTTTAGGCACTGCCCGAGGTGAGGCTTCATAAGAGGCTCTGCCCCTCCAACACCCCAGAAAACATTTTCTTCACCTCCTTATGCATGCTATGATAAAACTGAAACTCAGGAATATCGAGTGGACTTGGACTGCAAGTTGTATGTCCCAAGGCCTTTTTTCCTTACCTGTGGCATTACCAATCATGTCTACAGATAACTCCTTGTACTTACAACTGTAACTTTCTCTCTTCTTCAAGAAAATCCTATTGTATTCTAGCTTAGTGCATCCATACTCTAAATATTAACCAAGGATTTAGTGGTATGCCAAATGTATCGAACTTTCACTATAATCATTGGTCAATGGGAAATATGGCCATTTGTTCAGATACTGAAAAAAATATAAAATCTATAAATCTCCCTAATACATGTACTGTTAATCTTAAAGAACTTGTATGTTTCTCCGTATAGCTGTAACAAAAATATGTGCAAGAGTAATTATCTTTTTTGAATGATTTTGGTAGGTCTTTGGGGAGTGGTAAGAGGAGGGCTAAAATATAAATGTCACACAAAAGACGCCCGTAGTCAACCCGTTCCCGATAACTATGGACAATCTTTTCCGAAAAGGGCTCATGCGGAAAAATAATAAATAAATTGAACTGTCCATCTGTAGGGTCTCTTTGGCTCCAACTTTCACGAGGTCGTCAATTAACATGTGACGAAAAGGAGTCGCTTTTTCTCCTTGGCAATCATTCAGACACACGCAACATATGCATATATTCAAGTAAATTTATGTAATTCAGCCCCGAAGACCAACCTTCAAGTAATAAATCTGGAAATTCTCTCTAGACACACAACATCTGACTACACCGGCCACACGCTCATGACGTTGAACAGCTGGAACGCGGAACGGAACAGAACCCTGGCGTACAAAAATAATTTTGGTAAAATAAATAACGGTATTACGTGGATGACATTTTTATGTTTTGTACTAGGTATTCAAGACACATCTTATGTACTTTCTGAATAACTTTTAGGTCCAATTTCTATCTTTGGAATAAAAATCCTATGCCAAGACTTTTCTGCAATTTCATTGTTATGGCTGATGCAATACAGATTTTCGTAAAGTTATCTTATAAACAACAATAAGTATATGGAACAAGAAATTATATCTGATTACAACATATCGGTTCATTCTATATTAAAAAGAACAGAATTACATATGAAAAAGACTTAGAATAATTATTTTGGTATATAAGCTTTTCATACCATAATATCATTCCTGTTGGTTCCTCAATTTGTTTACAGACAAGGAACGAGGAATGAGGCAGTCGGAAAAATGTACGAGTTACTCTTTTTTGACACTTTCTCGCATGAAGTGAGCGATGTAAGTTTTACCACCAGCACCACCTGTAAAAAAGAATGTTTTTATGCTAGCTTTCAAACGTGAGAAGTAGGGTATCATATGAGTAGGTAAAGTACTATAATTACTGGGTTCTAGGCTTTGGGCCGATTGCCCGAATTCACTTCTCATTAATGATTATCCATATGGAGTTTTAGGGTTTTAATTAAATATCATGTTATTCAGGTTTGTATTGAAAATTATGAGATTGGAGATCTAGAAACCTACGTTAGCCTGACTGCTATTATCTTTAATTTTTCGTTTCCAGAAAGTAGGTATTCACTAATAGTTTATCCTTTGCTTCATATAATTGAATTAACTTATTAACGTCTAATAGGGAGTTATTTTCATGATGAGGCCATCTCCTATAATATATATATATATATATATATATATATATATATATATATATATATATACACACATATACACACTACATATATATATATATATATATATATATATATATATATATATATATATATATATATATATATATGTATATTAGCATAGTCAAACATATAATGCTGATCTCACTATAGAAAGTAAGTCTTTAATGTGTATTTAAATTTTATTGTCTGTAAATAATTATTCTAAGGGTTATGATGAATACTGTTTATATATTGTGACTTAATAATATCCAGTAACATGTCCATAATTTGTACTTGAGCCTTTACCCTTAAAAAGGTAAAAGCTTATGGTAATTATTCATGAAGTGACTGCATCCCTTGGAGTCAAAATCTCTAATTCTTCAGCTAACAAGCTTTGGATACACTCCTGGGAATCCACAAACACTACTATACAAACCAATGACCTTCCTAACCCTATACTCCTTGACCCCACCTCATTACTTAATTCCCCTGGCTGGGGAATCCACCACTTGACCCCCACTCAATTAGTCGCCAGAGATTAAGTCCCCAACTCCATGTCACAAAGTTTATGTTATGTAAATATATGCTAAGCTTGTGAATAAGTTATCAGGACTATATAGATGCAAAGTGTTAAAAGGGAAATGATATGCTCAAAATACATTAACAGCAGGATGTTTTAAGATGAATCTGACATATCATTGTTTTGTTACTAGAGAAGTTGAGTTTGAATCTTAACTTTTTAACCTTCAAATTCCAGAAAGTTCAGCTGGACCTGGTCCAGTTCCCAAGGCCAGTGCAAGTGACAGAGGTGAGAGCTATTCCTCTTGGTGCTCGAGTTCAGGCAGATTTCCCTGGAGGAGTTCGTCTTGGGTAAGTTTCATTGGGATTTATATGTGCAAAACTTACTCAAGCGTGTGTGACTTATGTTTTACTTTTAGTAATCATGCTCATATTTGCCTTTGTTTATACACACCTGCACCCTTGCACACACACACACACACAAACACACACACACACACACACGCACACGCACACGCACACACACACACACACACACTCACACTCACACTCACACTCACTCACTCACTCACTCACTCACTCACTCACTCACTTTCTCTCCCTCTCTTGAACTTATGATGTATATTTAAAATGTGTATTTGTTTTATATATGTTTCAGTGCTACAAACCCAAGCCAATTTGAAATAGAGTTTTTTGTGAATGACCTGAGCAAAAGAGGTGCAGGAACTTTTGAGAGTGTTGGAACACTACAGTATAATCAACATGGAAACATACAGATGGACTTCGAGAAGAAGGTAAGGAATTGAGAGTAATGTAGTATTTTAGAAATTTTATATTCAAGAAGATGAGGAATATAGAATTATGTAGCATTTTAGAAATTTTATATGTAGATCTTGATTTCTTTCTACCTTCTTAAAATCTGTTTTATTGAGGGAGACTAATTGTAAGAAATATGTAATGTCCATGTATTTTCAAGATTTTAAGAAAATAACTTTGTTGCTTTGTTACATGGATCAGTGATATATTTGTTTTTAGAATATGTACAAACCAGCTCTTGCTTCTGGGATTCTGAAGGCTAAACCAAAACTTCTTATCAGGTACCGACAGATGGACTTCTGCTTCGAGGGAGCTACAATACCATTACACTGGCTGTCTATGGTCATTTGACAAAGGTGCAAAGGGAACCAACCCCACCCAAGTCAACCAAGCGAGGAGAAGTAGTGCCACACCCACCCCCAGAGAAGGTCAACACCCATGACCGTATTCGGGACTGGTTAGAGGATACCCAGGAATGTGTAAGTTTTACCTCTATACATTCTATATTGTTAGTAGAATACTTGGTATGAATGTCTCTTGTGTAGTGTATATATAGGCATTCTGTATTTTTCTTCTAAATTTTTTATTTACCTAATTTATTTTCTGGAGATTAATCAATGTCACTTCTGAGCATGCTCTTCACTCTGTACTAAGTATAGATTTTTGTTTATGCTGCATGTCTGTCATTAGAATTTATCTCTACAGCGCAAGCAGCAGCCATTTTCCCATGATCCTTCTGAGGATGCCCAGCCTGAATGGGATTCGAAGGTTAGATTATGTTGTAAATTTTGTGTATTTCCTCATCTCTTTTTCTCTCCTTCCTTTATATTATTCTTGTGTATTTTTGCCCAATTAGTCTGAACGGTACCTGCCAGATGTAGGAGATCTCTGTGTTACCTGGAAATGACTTTTGCCTGGTTAAAGAGAATGTGGACTTTTCCTTATGGGTGTTGCATAAGGATTTCTTGGGCTCTGAATTTTTTAGTTTTATGAGAAAATATAGAAAGCAATCTTTAGTTGATCTTCTTTTCTTTTGCAGCCACCAAGATCACCTGTGGAGTATGAGGAACCTAAGCAGTGGGAAGAAGAGCACGTAGAACACAACCGTGACTATGACAGGGAAAGAGAGAGAGAACGAGAGAGGGACCAGAGAACCAGCAGAGGAGAAAACAGAGAGAGAGAAAGAGAGCGAGACAGAGAGCGGGACAGGAGGCGATCAGCAGAGCGTTCCAGGAGCAGGGAGAGGTCATGGGAGAGGAGTGAGAGGAGCAGCTCTAGGAGGGAATCCAGAAGAGAGAGTGGACGGGAAGGTGACAGAGAGAGGGACAGAGATCGTGAGAGGGAGAGGGATAGAGATTATGAGAGGGATCGAGACAGAGAGCGAGATTATGAGAGAGAAAGAGACCGTGATCGAGAACGAGAGAAGGAAAGAGAAAGAGAACGAGACAGGGATCGTGACAGAGATAGAGACAGAGACAGAGAAAAAGAAAGGGAAAGAGATCGAGAACGTGACCGTGCAAGGGATAGGGATAGAGAAAGGGAAAGGGATCGTGACCGTGATAGAGAACGTCGCCATAGCAGGGAAAGTAGGGATCGGTTTGAAGAAGAAAGGCTTTCTACACAGGAGCCTCTACCATCAAGAGGCCGACGCAGCATTGAGTAAGTTTGTGATCTGACTGATAAATGCATTATGGAAAATAATCAGACTTGAATTGGGCTATCATTGATGCCATTTAATTAGAAAGCCAATTGATTAACCATGAATGTGATATCTGCTTTTTCAGAGAATGGGATGAAAGAAGATCAGAGAGGTCTGATAGATCTGGCCGCCGTCCCCGCACACCCCTGGACTCTCTGCCTGCCCCTGGGTCACCTTATCGAGGAGACAACTTCAGTGAGGAAGGCAGCCGAGGTGGGACTCCTCGGGAATACAGAGAGAGGGAGGCAAGAGAACGAGAGCGAGGTGAAAATAGAGAATTTGAAGCGAGGGAACCACACACTGTCTTGCCTCCACTCCCAACACCAGGAGACATGGAGGCTATTAGTGATGATGAAGACCTACCAGATCTGCCTCCAGAAACAGGGGAAGTGGAAGAGGAATACCAAGGGGAAGACTGCATGGATGAGATAGGAATGGATGACAATCAACAGGATGAAAGTAAGTTTATTGATTCTGTTAATTGGACAAAGATATGGTTATTATGTTCATAAGTGTACTTTTTTACTATTTTGTTCTGCATTTCATTTCATATTTTTTAAATGATTTCCTTTTCTTATCTGTCTTTTCCTTTTATCTATCACTCATAAGAGGTCCTACTTTTCAGATTTCATCCCAGTCTCTTTTCTGTCATACCCGTCTGAGATTATCTTTTCCATTCTTCTTGTATTTCTTCTCCATCAGATGTAGAAGATGTGGAAGGATTTATGTATGAGGAAATCATGAGTGACGAGGAAGACATACCTGAGTATCCATACACAGAGGAGTGGCTTATGGAAGAGTGGGAGGACTGGCTGAAACCCTTTTCACAAGACCAATTTCACCTTATGGAGATGAACCATCTTGTTAGTCCCACCCTCACAGAGTACCAGGTGGAGCACCAGAAGTGGAAGTATAGATTTGAGATGGAAGGGCCAGACTTGGAGGAGGAACCAACACAGGTGAGGCATAATGGGAAGAAATTATTTTGATGTAGGTGTAGGGCTGTCACCCATAAGAACTTGGCTGATAGAAGTGATATTGAGGGAGAAAATTACCTTTGATTATCATCGGACTTCAGTTAATGGTTGTGTTAACAGATGGAATGGTCTTCTGATGCCTAGTTGTACAACACAAGATAATCCCTACTTGCCATACCACAAATAGCTCCAGATTAAATTCTTTATATTTAGAAAATTTCAGTGACTTGGGTATCTTATAGACTGATTTGCTTTTTAAAAATCTTGGAGATTATTTGAATTGAAATTAGTCTATTGACTTTTTGATATCATAGGAAATTTGAGTCTTCATTATTGTTGAGTTACATAACTATAAAGCTAGAATATATGTTATTTACTACCTGTATAGTTAAAACCAAGTTTTCGATGAACATACATTTATGTATGATTTTTTTTTTTTTTTTTTTTCCCCTATAAAACTGGCATTTTATATATAAGCTTTTATTGATTTGCATTCTTATTCCCAGGCTTCAAAACTGGAGAGCTTATTAATAGAGACAGCTAGTCCCACTTCCCTCCCAGAAGAGAGCCTGCTGGATGCAGAAGCAGGTGAAGCCAATGAGGAAGTTGGGGAAAAGTGGGTGCAAACCATGGAGAATGTGTGTCAGCTTATTCCCAAAGGTTTGCCATTCCTTGTGGCCAAGAATGGGGAAGGTGAGTGAGAAGGAAGTGAAGATATTCCTCATTTATGCTTGCTTTTTTATTCTTCATCAGTTGAATTGTTACTTGTTTGTTTATTATCATAAATACTGCAATTTGGTACACATATGTATGTTGTCATTGCATCATCTGTGCAAGTGTGTGGCACCATTTGCATTTTCCAAATGAAAGATAGTGGTAAAAAGGTAGGAAACAGTTCATTGAACGTTTGACTAAAGAAACTACTACTACTATCACTATCATCATCATCAGTATCAATTATCATTGGTGGTGATGGTGTTATTATTATTATTATTATTATTATTATTATTATTATTATTGTTGTTATTATTATTATGATTGTTATTACTATTATTATTACTATTATTATTATTATTATTGTTATTATTATCATCATCATTATTCTTATAACTGTTATGATATTTTCATCAGATATATAATTATATTATAGTCATCAATTATGATTTGCGAAAACATGAAAACTAGCAAAGCATGGAAGGCAGGAGGTGAGAGGTAGGGGGATCCTTATCAGTGTTTGAAATGTGCTTGCCAGGTCTGCGATAGGTGCAACTGTATGATGGTCTGTTCAGGGGGTTATGTAGCAACACTGGTGCATAATAGATGATAAAATTGGATAGAATAGGGAAAAAGGTATATAAATCATAATATTTCCTAACAGAGTCTATGCACAACTTCTTGGTCCTTAACAGTACTAGTTACAAACAACTGCCTAGTCCTGAAAGGATTAGGTTCTTTGTTCTATTTATTTGACATATTTGATCACCAAAAATTTTGAAAAATGATAGTGATAAGTATTGAAAGCTTTGTAATTGATATTAATGATTTCAACATTTGTGATGAATTCTTCATTAAAGACTTGTAGACTTTGATTAGAGACCTTTCTTCATTTTTGTATGTTTTTCATTACTTATTTTTAAGACTAAAGAATATGAAAACCATGTTACTGAACAATTGATTGATTTTTTTCCTTAGATATTGTATCAAAGTTGTGTAATTGGGTCAACATTGGACTAGACTTTGACATTGCCCTGAGTCAACAACAGCCAGTTTATAAGGTATGGTGGAAGATATTAGTCTTGAAAAGACTGCAGTCTGATAATTTTTAATTGTTTTTTCCATAAAGTGATTGAAGTTGTATAATGTATATAGGTCTGTAAACATATATATTCATGATATTTTATTATACTATAGGCACAGTATCATAGATCAGGAAATGTGCAACTTGTATATAGTCAAAGTGTACAAGAATTTTTTTTCCACAGATCCGTCATGTGAAAGCTGGAGTACGCCTAACCCACTTGTTACTACAGTGTTCATGTGAGGTGACAAAGCAACTCTTAGAAAACAATATAATGGATAAGCTATATGATCTTTACCACAAGCCACACATGGCTCTTTCTATCAAGCTTCTCATTCTTAAGTAAGTGACACATCTGTAGGGTTGATGGGAAACCTACTACATGAAAAAAAGTTTATTGAAAGACAAGACCTGGTTTTCATCTCCACAAAGATTTTGAAACTGATGTCTTATTTTGCAATAAATTTCTTTATTGCATTTTTTTTTTTATAATTTTATGGACACAGTAATATATTTTGCCATTTATCTATAGTGTTCTATTTTTAAAGCTTTTGTATTTACCAGCTTTTAAGTATTTATCTTATAGATATGCCAGAGGTAAATGTGATGATTCTCTTTTTGTAGGACAATAGATGCAATTACGAGAACAGAGCTAGGACTCCGTTACTTGTTAGGAGAACCTCTTGAAGCTGACGTAGAAGAGAAGAAGCCACAGAAAAATGGATATGAACTCATTCTTGAGTTGCTCTCCAACGTGCAACAAACACGTGCAAAGGTAGGCTGGTGATTTTATGCTGCTTCATGGATAATTGTAGTATAAATGACCATGAATTTCCTTTGTGCATATTTTTGTTTGTATATTATTTTTATTGTCGTATTCTCTTCGCTGTTATTACGAAAATATTTTTCCCAGGTGGCCCTCTCAGCAATAGTGAGAAAAGTTCATCTACTGGAAGTGTGTCAGAAACTATATGAAGACACAAAAGCCCTTCTTCTTCATTTGCCTCCACTGGATGACGACAACAGAATAAAGGAAGAGGTAATGTTTTGCTTGTTTATGAGTATTATGTGATGATTTCTTAGAGAACAGCATATTGCAAATATCTAGTATGGTATTGTTATGTAATATTCTGTGTGATTTAATGATGTAATTATGTATAATCTATTTCACTATGTATGCATGCTTGCCAGAGTTTACTGTAGAATTTTAATATAGCTTATACAAAAAAATAACTTATACTTGGTAGGGGCCTCCTGAAGATGATTCTATGGAGTTGGACGATGCAGAAAACCGTGTTGTTCTTCCTTCTAATTGGAGCAACAATATCCCAGATTCTCTCATTCAGGCAATTAAGTCGTGCTTACAAGAGATCATACGTGTGTACAAATACGCAGATCAGCTTTTGGCTCAACCTCACAGGTAAGCTTGTTCTTTATTTTTCTTTTATTTATTTTTATTATTTCATTTGATTGGTTCTTTGGTTTAGTATTGTGATTTACTCATTTTATTTATTTATATTTGTTCGTTAATTGGAATGTGACTGTTCCTTTTTTTCCCCCTTGGTCTGTCTTCATTTCACATTTCCCTTTCTTTTCATCTCTTGTTGAAATATGATTTTTTTATGCAGAATAAGGATTCAGAGAAATAGTGTAAATGGTGTGAGGTAGAGACCAGTGTCTCAAAAAATACATATTGTCATCATGTGATGGACTTCACTGTTTTGCAGGTGGCTTCCTGGCTCCAAGCAGTTCCAGTTGCCAAAGAATCCTCATGATCCTTACCCTCAGTTATACCTTGTGTTTGATCATGCAGACCTCCTTAACTCCCTAGCAGTGTTGCTTGGGGCTCTAGCAGCAGTCCAGAATGGAACACTGATTTCTGAGATGAAAAACCTGGTTGAGTGCATGCTTGCTTGTGGCCATGGCCTTAACTACATGGCTTCACATCCTCGTGCTACAGCTACCATCGCCAGGAGCCTTATTCAGGTTGGTTCTGGTACTCATTGTTATTGCATGAGGTACTGTTTCATTATAAATTTCCCTTTGATGAGATTAATGTATGTTTTGTATTGCATTGCTTCATTTGTGTATATTATTACCATTATTAATATATACATTGTATCACTCTTTACCCACAGTTTGGGGAAGATGGACGAGAAGAGGGTAATGATGACAACTTCCTACACCAGTTGGGGTTGAAAATCATACACATATTCCATGCTTTGCAGCAGTTAGATGCACTGGCCCAGTTAACATCATCCCACAACACTGATTACTCTCAGTCAGTGACACACTTCAACATGCTAACTTCCCTCCTCCTTTCATCTGCTGGTCGGCAAGCCATCATCAGTGTCTTGAGTTTGGGAAGGAATCTTGAAATTTTGTTTCCTTACCTTAAGTTGGGAATTGGTGATGATCAAGACAATGCCCCAACAAGAATAGCATGTTATGGTTATACAGTAGATCTCATAGTGCTGACTGTCAAGTTTTCTGACAATGTAGAAATGCTAGAACGTTATGGGGAAAAGTTACTTGAGTTGATTGAATATGAAGAGACTCGTGAAGGACCCAAACTGGAAGAACATGCTAAGCTTTGCGAGATAATTCCATGGTTATCAATTACCAGATCTGCAGAAAACTTTACTTATGACAATTTAACTAATATATCAAATAATCTCAAAGACCACTTAGATAAGATAGACAAGTTTTCTGGTGAATTAGTGACACATTTACGTATCTTAAAGCACCTGACAGTGCCCAAGTACCCAGTGTCGAGTTTGTCAGCAGAGGATCATAATGGTGAGATGATTGAAGAACTGAAGTACAAATATGCAACTGTGCAACTTTTTTCAGCAGACTGCCACACTCACTTGACAAACCTTCTTACGAAGTTGTGTGCCATGTATTCCCAACCTTATGTTCATAGTGCTGATTTTGCCAGCTCTGAAGGTGCAGTACTCTTGGCTGTGATTGAACCTACATTAAGCCTGTTAAAGAACATACTGACATACGTTATTCAGGCTAGGAACACCAACTTCAAGGACCTCACAGCAATTGTTCCCCTTGTGCAAACCTACCTCTTGCTTCAGTCATTCCCACTTGGTTCACAACACATCACCCGTGCCCAGGACCTCCAGCAGGAGGTGATCAGTATACTTCTAGTATACACACAGCCTGTTTATTCCAAGGCTGAAGGAGAAGAAGTCTTGGCCAAGAGTTTGTGGACAAAAATGATGTCAGAGGTAAGTCTATTTATAATGGTTCCAAGTGATGTGATTATATGCCTATTACATATACTTGTTGCAAGGCAAGAGGGAGTCCTGAAGGTATTCAAACTAAAACTATGTTTATTAACCATTTAAAGTAATTTAAAAAGAAGTACATTCAGGTACACACTGATACACACAGATACCCGCAGATACATATACACAAGGGCACATACATGCACAGACATAAACATAAATACCCATACAGAGACTCAGAGGTAACAAAAACACACTTAAAAGAGCACTTGCACTTACACTTACATTCACACTCAGACTTTTACACACACTCCACACCCTCACACACACGCAGCATTCCCACACACTGTCAAAACTCAACATTCACACACACACTCAATACTCAACACTCCCACACACACTCAACAATGAACACTCTCACACACACTCAACAATCAACACTGTCACACACACTCAACAATCAACTCTCTCTCACATACACACTCAACACTCACCACTCAACACTCCCCCACACATTCAACACTCAACACTCTCCTACACACTCAACACACACTTACTTCAACACTCAACACTCTCACTCACAGTTTAATACTCAACACTCTCACACACACTCAACACTCACACACACACACTCCTCAAACATGCACACTCCTCAAACACACACTCACACACACACACTTACACATGCATATACATATACATAAACATTAACAAAAACATAAAGAAATATATACATACACATACATGTACATACACATACACATACATATATACATACATACATACATACATATATATATACAAACATACATATATACATTCATAGATACACACACACATACATACATACATACATACATAATGCACTCATGCATGCAGACACACACAGAATGCATGTACCAATATGTAAGTTACAGAATATTACTAGTATTATTGTATTTTTATTAATTTATCTGTGCATATATTTTCAGATTTTCAAGTTCCTTCTGACTGCTCCACACACATTCATGGGAGTCATCAGTCTCATCATAGAGTTGCTACCACTGCCATTACCCATCCAGACCCGAACATCTCTCTCAGAGGAAGAGTCTTCACAGATTATCAATCTGCGGAAACTCTGGAGTGCCCATCTGTACTGTCTTTCCTCCAACATTCATGAAATAATCATGAGATTAGGCCTGGCAAGCTTCCCTCCTCTCATGCACCTTCTCCGTAGAATGTGCGTTGCTTTGTCTGATCTAGCAGCCCCCATGGCCTTGCTGGTTGGAAGAGCAACCCTGGACCTGGTAATGCAGGCACACAGAGTAGATCACCGAGCTTCTGGTGATGACTTTGGCCCATGTTCTCTCCAGACAGGTCGTGTTCTTAACATGTTAGCACTCTTGGTATCTCATGCTCCCACAAAAGCTGCAGTTTTACATTTGCTTCAGGGAGGCTCTCCTACACTGTCTGCCACTCCAACAAAGGGTGATGACAAGTACATGGGCCTTGTAGCTCTTTGGTGTCGTATTCTTAATGTAGCAGCTAGTGGTTCACATGCCCATATACAGGCTCAGGACTGCCTTCTCACGATCATTCAGTACTTGTGTGATCATGAAAATGCAATGCATGTTGCCCAAGAATGTACCATGCAGGAAGGGGAGACACAAGAGCCCAATACAACTTCATTGACTCTGAGTGGTCTGCCAAGCAAGGATACCTTGATACCAATAATTGATGCTCTGATTGATCATCTCAGAAACCCACATAGTTCCCATCAATCAATTCAGCAGGTCTTGAGAGCCCTCATGAGACTCATGGAGCATGATTATGGCTTTTATCATGTTAAAAGGTAATTGTTGAAAATATATATCATATGTGTAAGGTTAGAACAAATATCACTATCTTGAATAGATGTATAGGGCTGAAAGGATATTTGGTAGGCATTGTTTTTTTGTTTTGTTTTTAATATGAAGTATATTGAATCTGATTATTAATGTTTTTAAGAAACCAATCTTCCTTGGCATTTTTGAAGACCAAATGCAGTATGCCAAGTCTAGGATCAATATTGAGAATATTGAATATAACTATTTTATATTTTTCAGTGTAATGGAGAAGAAAAGAGCCTGTCTTTTAAGTCTCTTCAAGAGACTGAGCTCATCATTTAGAAAAGAGTCACAGGAACATGTGACGACACTTCAGGGAGCACTGGAATTTTGCCACCTGTTAATAGCATGCGATGATTCCATCTCAGTGCCACGGACATTAACTGTGACTCCCCTGGAAGTAGCAAGTTACCTAGGCTGGAAGGCTGGAGGTTTAGAGATGCAGTATTCAAAATATGCACAGGAAAAAAAGGAAACAGTTAAAAAAGAAGAAAAGGAGAAGGAAAAGGAGAAAGAAAAGGAAAAAGAGAAGACAGTCAAAGAGGCATCTGCAGAAGAACCAGGAAGCAGCCAAAAGGAGGATGAGTCTATGGAGAAAGAAATGGAAGTAGAAGTGAAACAAGAGGAAGCTGAACCAACTGAAGAAAAGGAGGAAGAGCCAAAAAAAGAGGAATTTAAAAAGGAAGAGATCAAGAAAGAAGAAAAAATAAAGAAAGAAGAACACAGGAAAGAGGAAGACACATTGGAGTTGATTCATCCTTTAAAGCTGTTAGAAAAGCAAGTTGTGGTACGTTACTTTTTTTATATTTTTTATTGTGGGCTATGCAGATGGTGTCTGATTTACCAGCATTTCCAACTTCTTTTTTGTTTTACATTTCACCATTTAAGAAATAAACAGTGAATGTATAAGACTAATATGTTAGCAAGAAATATGATTTTGAAAAGGTTATTGAGTGTAAATGTAAACAATTGGATATGAATATTTGGCATATAATGGTAGCTGTAAGGTGAAGGATTTCATGGACAGTTATATATTTGGTTATTTACTTTTCTTTACTTGATTTTTAACAGGCTGAAGGATGTGAGGAGGAAGCCATGGAATCGCTTTATGAAGAGATTTCGCAACTGATAGCAGATTTAGACCAAGCTCACACCTTTGAAGTTAAAGGTTAGTGTATGGAATTACTTATCAATATTTCCCAAGTTCATTTTAGCATATGAGACGTGGATAGTAGAGTATTATTAATTTTTTTCTTTCAAATAATTAGATCTGTCATTATTGCTGTTATTGATCTCCAGGCTTCCTTTCATAGGAAGCCAGCACAGTCGTATCCCTAATTTTGCCCTTCTGTTGAAGAACTTGCTGAACCAGCTGGGCCTGAGACAGAGACACTGCAGACTCTATTTACGTCAAGGATTGTGTGGACAATCCCTGTGGCTGAGGATGAAATTCCTTCATTCTGGCTCATGCCTCCAGGTTACGAGGATGCTGAGGACTCGGAAATGGTTTGTCCATATTGAGGTTTCTTTTGCATTTTGAAACAGTAGAAGGACAGCTTTTATATATGGAAATGGTTGCTGTTTGTTTTCTTCATGTGAATTGAATGAACTGATACTGTGTTAACTATAGTTACTGAATAATCTTCAGTTCACTGCATTCCATTTATGATTTAATTTTTGTTTTTTTCTTTCTTTTTACATTTTGGTATTTGCTCCTTTTTATTCCTCCCCTTCCCCCCCCCTCTCTCTCTCTCTCTCTCTCTCTCTCTCTCTCTCTCTCTCTCTCTTTCTCTCTCTCTCTCTCTCTCTCTCTCTCTCTCTCTCTCTCTCTCTCTCTCTCTCTCTCTCTCCCCCTCTCTCCCTCTCTCTCCCCCTCTCCCTCTCCATCCCCCCTCCCCTCCCCTCCCCTCCCCTCCCCTCCCTCCCTCTTACCCCCTCCCTCCCTCCCTCCCTCCCTCCCTCCCTCCCTCCCTCCCTCCCTTCCCCCAGCCTCCCTCCCCCCAGCCTCCCTCCCCCCAGCCTCCCTCCCCCCAGCCTCCCTCCCCCCAGCCTCCCTCTCCCCAGCCTCCCTCTCCCCAGCCTCCCTCTCCCCAGCCTCCCTCTCCCCAGCCTCCCTCTCCCCAGCCTCCCTCTCCCTAGCCTCCCTCTCTCCAGCCTCCCTCTCCCCAGCCTATATCCCTGCCTATCTTCCTCCCTCCCTCCCTTCCTCCCCCTCTCTTTCCCTACCTTCATTTGTTTGTTTTTTGTTTTGTTTGCTCTCTTTATAAATCATTTTATGAATTTGTTAAAGTGGTATTATATTTGGTGTAATAACTTTTGCACTACCTTTTATCTCATGTATCAATTTCACAGATCCCAACCAACCTGCTCGAAACCTGCAGGCAATATGCAGGAGAGTATGATCTTTTAGGAGCCCTCCACAAGCTGGTTAAAGGACAGGGATCCCAGACACTGACTCCACAAAAGTTATGCAAAGCCCCTCCAAGGTACAAGCCAAGTGCAGCTGCCATACGTCCGGACAAGAGAGGCAGACCATTCGGTGAGTTTTAAATACTATTTATTCAAAAGTTCTTTATTTGCATTACCTTTACCATTTGTTTTCCTTTATAAGAGACTCTGATCCTCTAAATTATACATGCCTTTACCTCACCCAGTTGCACCCATGAGAGGACGTTCCTTCACTCGAGGGATAAACATGAGAAGTGACCCCTTCCGCTCACGTCCACCCAACACCTCCCGTCCCCCATCTCTCCATGTGGACGACTTTGTTGCACTGGAAAGCACTGGACACCAGCCCACAGGACCCACTGGATATAATAAAATATCCTTTGGTCGGGGCAAGGTACATGTAAGGTTTTCTCTCTCTTTGTTAATATTTGATAGTTTTTATTTTTAAATGTTCTGTTTAGTCAGCTTTAGTCAGATTAAACTTATTTGGAAAATATTGTTTCTTGATATTATTTGTATGTAGAATTAGAGTTTGAGTTCAAAAAGTTGTTTCTGTGTGCTACACATTTTCTGATAATAAGAATGGCATCAGTAAAGACTCCTTTTATATGCATATATATTTATTCTTTTTTTTCTTCTTCTTCCTATTCTTTTATATATCATGTGTCTATCCTTTCAGACTTATTGTTTATGGAATAGCATTAGTAAGCTAATAGTCTGTGAAAGTGTTCAATTTATAAAATGTGATTGAGAATGAAACTAAAATTGAGAAGATAACTGAAACAAAGTTTTTTAAGATCATTCACTTTCAAGTACTAGGAATGGGCAAAGATGAATACCAAAAAAGGTTTTTATCTTGGTGCAGGTTAATAGTTTTAGGGGCTTTAGGTTTCCTCTCAGTTTTTAAAAATGTTTATACATGCATTACTTTTGGTATAAGAAAGTGATATCTTTTGCTTCCTTTTTCAAAGGGCTCTTTTTCAAACTGATGGTAAATCACAGCAATTTGGTTACAGTTCCTCTTGGACTCAATGCGAGGCCGTGGCAGCCGTGGTCGTGGTGAGAGCAGAGGTGCCAGATTCTTCCACCGTCCACCATTTAGGCCTGATTGCGGTAGGGGTTAGTTGAGCTTGTTTTTTGCATAGCTGCACAAAATCACAGAGAATTGTTGGTGAAAGGAAAATTTAACAGAACTAATATAAGCTTGTAGAATTTGCTTGTGTGAGTCTAGATATTTATTCATTTTGTTTTATTTTACATTACATAGTGTAAGCTTTTACTGATTTATAGGTTTGAGTAAAATGATTCTAAAAAGAGTCTTTTGGTATTACTAAAAATTACTAATGAATTGGAGAAATATTTGGATATATTAACAAGGCATTACAGCATGTAAATTTACATTATATAACATAAAAATCCCAGATTAATTGAAGATTGCTCATAACTACAGCAGCATTTCATATATTAAGTGGGAGAACATGCAGAACTGATAAAAAGGCTGTGCATTAACCCATTAGATCTAGTACATGCACTGTGTACTGTCACTTTTTATCAAATTTGTTTACCCAGGGAAGGGATGCCTTCACAAGTCCTTAGTCTAGCTTAAGTGTCTATAATTTTATTATTATTATTATTATTTTACATTGTTTTAATTATAACATTACTGATATTACTTTCTAAAGATTTAAGGAATAGGGTAAACAGGTGAGATCGCCAAATAACTCCTTGATAACTAAGTACGTGTAGAGCCATCCTTATGTAAACAAAGTTAAGAAACTGAAATTACAGTAGACATAGCTAGCATGGATACATGCCCACCTTACCACAATAGTAACTATAAGAAATTCTAGTTTTGATTCTAGTTTTGATTATGATCTCCATGTATACAATTTTCCATTATAGTTTTTCATTAATGGTACTCAAATCAAGTCATGGACTCAATAAGATTCCTGTTGCTAATACATCTCTCTATCTTAGGTGTTGTACGCGGGATGAATCCAAGAGGCCGTGGAATGTCCTGGGTCTTCCGTGGTGACAGTTCTCCTAGGGGTTATCGTGGGGTCTCCATGAATCCGGGACCAATGCGGTTTATAAGGGGCCGTGGACTGTATATAAGGGGTAATGGGGTGAGCAGTGGTCCAAAGGAGAGGTTCCCACCAAAGTTTGTAGAACGTGGAGGAAGAAGGGACATGAATGGAGGAAGACACATCAGGGGTAGCTTTAGGTGAGAGTACTGTAGCTTTATCTCATCCTTTTCTCTTTTATTCTGTAAATAGTTCATAGATGAGGATGTGTTTATCTTGAGTAGGAACATAGAGAATCATATGTATTGGCTAAAATAAGTATCTGTATTCAATAATTGAGTTGTATAGAGAAAAGTGAAGAGGAAGTTACAGGATATATTATTTTTGAAAGAAAAAATAGATAATTAAATTAAAATTTTCTCAGGTTGAGTGTTTAATACTCATACCCTTGCTTAGAATTTAACTGAGCACTGAAGTCTTCGCATTTACAGTATATGAATTTGACAGTTCTCTAACTGTCTTTGCTATATAAATTAGTTTTTTTTCCATAGTGTGTCTCATGTAAATTTCATTTATTTATGTGTATGGTGATGTATATAAAAGTGTGTTTGTATATGTACACACACAATACATGTGTGTTTATATATATGCGTGTATGTATGTGTGATTGCATACACATGTGGCAGATACAAAATAAGTGTCCAGTTTTTTAAATAAAATTTCCCATTGTAGTTTCTTTTTGTAATATCTTCTGTTTTTTCTACAGTCACTCAAAAAATATTATTATACAAATAAAATTGATTATTTCCAAAGGTTGTAGTATTATCCTTTCATAAGGCAAAAGGAATAGTGGCTCCAGACACTGCAATTATATTGTGAAAATTATATCATCCTATTCAGACAAGAACAGAATCTGATATGTATGGTGAATTGTAGTCCCTTATAACTCATTTAACATAAAGAAATCTACATCTCACATAACACAACTTCAGAGGTAGATTAAAACCAAACCCAAAGTCTGGTTGTGAAGCTGGAACTGTTCCCTCTTTTGGTTAATCCTGTCTATCTGGTACCTTTCCATTTTCAAAGAATATTTTCATAAGCTCCAGTAGCTTAGGCAGCAGATGGAACGAAATATGTATGCATACTGATGGAAATACATATTTATTAACGACAATATGTGAGCTAAAACTAGAATGGAGGCCATAAGCATAGATTTCCACCAATGCCAAGAAATCCAGTTTCAATATATGTGTATTACAAGTCTGTCAAATAAAATGCATTTCTCATCAGAACAATTATCGTTGGTGAATCATTTAAGCAGATCCAATTAATCACCAAAATTTTATCAGCTGCTCTCAAGACCATGTCTAAACCACAAATAAACAAATCAAGGAATGTATCAGGGAATGCAAAAGAAAACCTCCTCATTCAGTAGAAATAATAAACTGGTATAGCCTACTGAATGGTTAAAAGTATTCTTCACATAAATTCAAATCTGTGCTTTGGTTTTTAACCTACACATGCAGTTGTACATGAGAATCTGGACATATAAAAAATGTAAGAAAGTGACAGGTACATCATATTGTTATGCACAAAATGGTTGTATGGGATTAACTTAGGTTGACATTACATACCCTTAATAACCAACAATGCCAGAGCAGATAAATATAATTATATAACCGTTATCATATGTTACGTGTGATGGTCATTAATTTCTTGTTTATAGTGGACAGATTTATTCTCTAATCTCTATTTTTAACTCTTCTTTTCCCCATAATGATTATTTTAAATCAGCAATCAATCACCCACCCTCTCCCTTTAGCTCCTTTCTTCATCTACTCCCCTGTATCCTTATCTTTGCCCTTCTCTCTCATTTCCTTTTTCTTTCTCTTTCTCATACTGGAGTGCAGTAGGTTTACTACAAATTTCTAATGGAGTGATTAATGTAAACTACAAATGCAACACAAAATAAAACTGCCTTTTCATTCTGTTTTGCTTTACCTGACTGGGGATGAAGATGGGTTTGAAATGCCATGTATGGTTGTTTCATTTTTATTTCATTATTTTATGGGCTAAAATCTGACTATCAAGTAGTTTGTCTTCGGGGCAAATTCTGGAATTCAAAATACTTGAAAAATTACTACATTAATCTTAATCTGAACATTCTGGGAAAGTATCTGACTCTTGCATTACCAGCATGTTCATTGGTTGGGGACTGAGCTTTACAGCAGCTGTTGGTCTGGTGATATACATGTGCTTTGCAGTTATACAAATACAGGTAATATATAAATTATGTCCCAGATTTAGAATCAGATATTCCTTACACTTAACTGTAAAGTATCATTGTGTTATTGTGCCTCCAGATTAGTTTCAACCCAACGACATGTTATGCACTTTTCCAGGCTAACACAGGCTATTAGTTTGCCGTTTGTATCTTTCGTAGCTGTGTTGAGGAAATTTACGGTATTCAATAGCATCCAGAAGCCCCTTCGAAGATTTTCCAAACTTTCTTATATAAAAAGACGTTTTGGTGATTCAGAATTTTGCAAGAGGAGCAACGGAGTAGTGTCCAAGAACAGTATATGCCCATTGTCTGTGGATCTCTATTGGACTCCCTGTCATATTTAGAGTTCGTGCCTCCCTCTTACATCCAGATTGCCATTCTTTCCACAGCTTCTAATGGCCTCAGATGTTGATGAGGTAATTTTGTTTAAATCGTATTGCACATGTACACCAGAAAACTAAAGTAAAAGGATCTAAAACATAAACTGGAATCTGAATCTTTCGCCCACTTATTTTCAGTATTACGTACACTATTGATATGAAACTCAAGTGTAACATTTCTAAAGTTGACAACGAAATTGATTGGGCTAATCATTCGCCAATTAATGAAAACTGAAGAGCTCCCAAATGCTACAATAAGACATGAGGACCTACATCTACAAGTAGACATCTAAAAATCAATACCTCATAAGCAATTTCCACCACGTTTTTTTTTTTTTTTTTTTTTTTTTGTTACAGTAACCATGCTATATAAATTTGATCTACAATTTAATCAGATTTCAGATCAAAGTAACGTACCACAACTTAAAGATCAATATTCTGCAATCTTGATCAAAAATCAAATTCAAATCACGAAGCATTTCTCGTAATATTCAACACTTACATCGAATCCGGGGTACCGGTCGTAGTACCTCGGGTACTGCCAGCCCAGTGAATATATTAAGATCAAGAAATGCTTTACTGACAGCTAATTTTTAGGAATAAGAATTGCAAAATCCCTAAAAATCCGACAAGACAACTGACCTAACACATTCGACTGTTTAACAGTGAATTTAAATGTGAGCTATGAAAATGGAAACTTTTGTAATTACTTTACACTTAACTATTTTACAACTTACAAGTGAGACGTAATATGAATTGAGGAAAGAACAAGACAACGTATATATAAACATATATATATATATATATATATATATATATATATATATATATATATATATATATACATACATATATATATATATATATATATATATATATATATATATATATATATATATATATAT
>NC_091582.1:7233053-7240553 GCF_042767895.1 Penaeus vannamei
ACCATGCTTTTCCCAACCAAATATTCAATTTATTAAATACTAATCCTGAGTGAAAAAAGGTCAGTAATGTATCTTCATAATAGGTATTCTGGTTATTACCAACATACTAAAAGTAAAACCCTAGTTAATCTTTAGATTTTTCTCTGCAGAATAAAATCATGAAATGAGGAACAATATATTCATAATAATTCAGTTAAGATAGAGCATTTGTGGAAACTTTTTACGGCAAATATTTAGGTTAATTAATTATACTTTTCAGTTTTGTTAACAGGCCAACATCTTCAGAATATTTGGACAATTTCAAATTAAAAATCTAATTTGTGTAGTATAGGTACACAGATATTTGATATGAAAATTCAAGTCCACCAGTGATGGTATTTTTATGTACAGTATGTATAATGGGGTTTAAGGGGTTTAAGGTCAATAATAAAAAAGTACTCAAGCACCAAAGACACATTACCACAAGTCAGGTGTGTTACATATAGTTTTGATATACTTCTTATTCCACTTACACAGATATTACTACAGTTTTATTTGTAAAAAATAAAATTTGTTTCTTGATAAGCTCTTTTATTATCACTTTTTTGATCATGTTTACCATTTTTCCTCTCCAAAGATGGAAACTTCCTATTGAAAATGAACTTGGATTTCTTTTGAATAATAATATTCTGTTATTTATTTTTTTTCTACTTCAGCTAACAGGTGAACAATGTAAAATAATAGTTGGATTATTAAATAAAATACAAAGGTTTTAATAATATTTTACTTCCATATCTCATTACTGTACATGAAATTATCTACAATATTCACAAAAAAGCATTGCAATACATTGTTAATACTGCTTTTAAATACTTAAATCCCTCCCACATCCCTTTTAGTATTACATTTTCAAATGGTATTTTTAAGAGTTTCATGCCAATTACATTTTTTGCTTTCTTTAATCTATGCAAAAAAAATTCACTGATTTTTCTACATTACTGGAAACAGTACAGATGTACATGACAAGATAATTATACTTTCAATATCCCGCATTTAACATGGTACAAAATGCACTCCCATCAGAAAACAAGAGAGAGCAACCATAGTGAAAGTGACATGTGCGAACTCTCATGAGACTCAAGCCTCAGTCTATCCAAGTCATTGAGGAGTATCATTGAGTACATACAGCCAACACCTGTCTTAACATTTTTATATAACCATGTCCAATACTGCTGCTATTAAGAACAAATTACTTTAAAATTCAATGGAATACAGACTTACAAGACTTAAAAAATGGTCTTCCCTCCAAATGCAGTATACAATTCATGTGTCATCTGCATACCAATATATAGACAAGACCTCCTCTGAAGACTTCAACAAATTTCTTCATCAACTGGGTTCTAAAAGAGAAGTCTTTGTAACTGTTATAAAATAGAATAAGTAATTGTATGAAAGTACAATTTCAATATAACAAAAGACGACATAACACAGCAATTTTAACAGATATGATTAAAGTTTGTACCTCATAATGCACCAACAAACAGTGATAAAGACCAAGGTGATAGCCAAATACATATTGGTGGGCAAATCTACATAATGTGTGTATTATATTTATGAAACTTCTCATGCAGAATTGTACAAAGTTATGATTCTGTCACTGAAAGTATGCAATAAGAAATGTTATGCTTATTTTGAGTCTTTGAAGTACATTACAGATTATAATGAAATATCACACAAAAATAAAAATGTAAAGCTTGAAACAATAGGAAAATCAAAAGTAGTTTCCAAATGCAACTGACAACCTATATTGATAATATAATATATATATACATGAATGATTATGGGAGATGCATACTGGAATAAATGATGCATACTTAAGAATGTGCTCTTGTTCTCTGGTTGCTTCATGCAAATATTTTTTTCACTTTGAATCAATAAATACAACTGACACTTTTCATGGCTATCTCTAATAATCACTACTAAGGAAAACTTAAATAACCAACAAAGCTGCAAAATCTGAAGATAATTTCATCTGAGGTTCCCAATCACAAATAAACATATTTCAAGCATTAGCTCACATGTACATGACCTAATACCTACAATGCATGCTAATTTTCATTTCTGAATTAAAAATTGTTCTTTGTTTTGCCTAATGAACATTGTATCATTAAACTTTTAAATAAAATCTCTAAACTTTCATTCAATACAGTGCTTGACAACACTGAAAAGCAAATGCCTTTAAGGTATCTCAAATATCTACTCTTGTTGGTCCCTTCCATACTCAAGTACATCACTCTCTTATGAAGTGTATGTAATTTAGTTGATCCAAGAAAGAGACAATAGAGATTTTCCTTACTGTATTTGGGAATGTACACAATACTAGGAAAGGTAAACTATCTACTCCTGTCTACTTATTTTAATAATTCAAGACAGGTTTTCTTTTAAAAATGAACTAATAAAATTAAGTCCATTTATATACAACAGATAATTAGCCTCATGGTAAATAAAAAATTTGGATTTCAAAAAACATTAACAATGCCAATTAGATGGAAGTCCTGCTTTAAAAGTGCAAACCATAAAATAAGATATATCCTTGCACTCCTGCACTTACAATTAATCTCTGGGTTTAATGATACATATTTTACTTCGTGTTTAATTTTTTTGGTCTACTGTAATAACTACTAATACTTTTTAATCACTTGCAACAATAGGTAGAGGGAATTACACTGCACTAAAAATAATGTTGCAAGTGATCAAATTAACTATAATCTGAACATCCATTTTATAGTACAAAAACTACCTACAGTGTATTCAACCTTCAAAATCTGAAAGCACGATGCTTGTTGTCCCACCCCAAGTCAAGCTACTTATGACTAATACTTGCAAAGGAGAAGCTCCAGTACATGTAGATTAAGTTATAAATAGCTTTCTTTTTTTAAAAAATCTAATTATTTCTAGTAATGTATGCTTCTAATAAATACATGAGACTAGATATGTAAGCATGGTTTGCCTTCTCCTGGCTCTCTAGTAAGGAATTCTACCAATGTATGTTTGTCTTGACTACTGTTTTGTCTTTATCAGGAAAGAGATGTTGAAGTAGAGTAAAAGCTGTACACTAAGGGGACAACTACAAAAAAGATAACAAATAGTAGATGAATACCTTACAGCTCCTAGCAACATGGACCATATGGCACTAAAAAGATAATGGTGGAACTGATAAAGCTCTCAATATTTTGCAGAATTATACAATTTTTTTTTCATAGAGAAAACTAAGACAGTATACAATTTTAAACATTTTGTCCTACAAGTTTGAATATTATTACTTTTTAGTTTTGATTAAATATCCCTATTCCATTCCAGATTAGTATTAGTACAGAGATATCATCAAGTCTTTAACCCACTGACACTAGATTGCACTGTTGGGTGTTTCACAAAAATAATTCCTACTGGCTTCGGTGATTACTTCATGTTATTTGGCAATGTAAATGCTGGATTATAATGATGATGATAATTTTTAAAACTACCTTCAAAAACTGCATTTTACAAGAACATGATAGTTTTATGCATGCAACCATCATTTGATGTTTATGCTATAATATTAACTTCTCCTGCTTACACTACAGGGTGCACAGCAGGACAATCATTTTAGCTCTCTTTCTCACCTTAACCATAGTTCCTCCTCAGCTTTCTAACTGGTACATTTCCACTACTTGTGTTGCTGCTCTCACCCTAGACTGCAGCCAACAGCTTTTCACCACCTAACGGATCTGTCAGTCCCTATGCTCCAATGCATCATTTCTATGAACTGTTCTCTAGTGAGGACATTGATAATATTATGATTGTGCCACAGAGACAACAGGATAATCCTACTGTAACCAATGAGGACTTGTTGACAGAAGAAAGCAGCAGTGAGAAATCTGAATTCAAGTTTGACTTTGATGCAGTTGGAGATCCACTTCATCAGACAGTCAATCACTCCACTCAGTTACTCACAAAGTCAGTTGGTCACTCACTCACTCACTCTATTGTGGTGTGGTATGGCGTATGTGTATGCGTGTGCATATGCATATTCGTGTGCATGTGCACGTGCACGTGCATATGCGTGTGTATGCATGTGCACATGTATGTATATGCCTCTTTCTGTGTGTGCGTGTGCGTGTGTGTGTGCGTGTGCGTGTGCGTGTGCGTGTGCGTGTGTGTGTGGTGTGTGCGTGCATGCGTGCATGTGCGTGTGTGTGTGTGCATTCATGTGCATGTACATTTGTGAGTGCGTGTGTGTGTGCGCATAAGCATGTGTGCATAAGCATGTGCATTCAGAAATGGTGGATCTCCATCTGTTGCTCAAGGAGGCTAATCAATGGCTTCTTCCTCTTAATTTTTTCCTTTTTTCTACATATTTATTTATGAAGAATATAAAAACAGTATCAGATCAATCTTTTTGGTATGAACATACTCAGCTAGGGCAAACTGAAGAGGATATTCTTGTAGAGGGCAAAATGTTGAAGTCATCGCTATAAGAAATGATCTGTAGACATTAACAATAATGGCACAACTAAAGGAAAGTATTGCAGAAAGAGCCCTCGATCAAATCTCCCCTTGAGCAATACCCGAAGGGAACGCACAGTCGTAGCAACTTAAAATGTTGAATAAAGTTTGTGAAGTGGAGTTGGGGATTTAGTCTCTGGCAAGTGTGTCTGTACTGTAAAGAATTAACCACTATCATTTTTCTGTTTTGAACAAAATTATGGAAATATAGTAAACCCCTAATTTTTTTTCTTTTCACACAAACCTACAGTCTTAATAGACAGATAACTCAATTATACAATTTCTTCAATGAGGTTCTATGAATCAACAAAAATATATATATGATTGCAAAAATAGCTTTTATACATGGCTATAAATGATAAGATGCAAAATCATATGTAAGAGTTGAAGCACCAACAAAAGAAACACAGAAATAAAGAAGAGTAAATGGCTATATGACCAACCATGCATGATGCAAGCAGTCAGCAGAGGCACAGCAGCCTGCAAGAATTATTGCATCCCTGGAATACAGTCCACCAAGGGCTACAGACAGCTCGGCATCATTGGGTAAAAAACATGATTTATGATTTATCTTTTACAAACACTACAGTTACTAAACTCAACATATGTATGGTGTAGACCAGTGATAATTTCTACATTTTCTTTATTTTAGTTTCCCACACAAGATTTCCAACAACAACACAACTTTATGTTGATCATATTTCTGAAAGCAACAGAAGTTGTGGTGTATGACCATGTCAAAGATGATATCTGAAGGGAAATATCATATATATGTATATAAATCTACACAACAATTTAAGGTATTTCACTTTTGGCTCAATAAATATCACAATGTCCCCTTACTTATACAACAGTTACTGCTTAAAGGAAATATATAACTCACCAAAGACATGTGAGGCATAAAGCTCTTTCTACTAATTTGTACAAAAAAGCAGGGACCTGCATTTTTTTTTTTTTTTTTTTTTTTTTTTTTGATCTTGTATATTAAAGCATCAAGTATTATGCCTATGCAATAAGTATATATATACATTATCTAATAAGCTACTGACCTTAAATAGTAAATAATTATTGAATTGCACTAACCCTGTATAATAAATGCTAACAAATCTTTGCAATAGCTGAAAAATTTTGTTTATGGATCAGTCAATGCAAATGATAACAATAAAGATAAACCAAAAATAATTTAGATTTTACACAATACTTCACATTTTAGCACATTATTTAAATTTCCTCAAAAGTTAACAAAAAACACTTCACCAACTTTTTGAACATGACCAAGTTTCAATCATTATAAATAGGCTTCCTGCATTCCACTGTATCCTTTTATAAACCCTTGGATAAAGCATGTGCTATTTTCATTACCTTCCAATTCAAATTACCAAATATGCAGCCATTCCCTTTTAAAATGTGAACCATCATAACTGTTTAGCATACATTGTGACCATCAATGTAGATATAAGCTTCTGTTTAAATTGTGAAAATTCAAATGTGAGCTCACTTTTTTTAATGCTAGAGTCTATTACACTGCATTTTGTGACTGGATATATTTATGATTTCTACAGTAGTTCTGATAAGAGCAAAAGTCATTTATCAAAGATAAATAAATAGAAAAGTATTTGAAAAACTATCTCAGAATGCCAAAATGTGACAAAAAATAGCTGAACCTGTTATATGTTTGAATATAACATCATTTACAGATATTCACCCTTAAGACATAGCATTGTAAACCTAGCAACATGGTGTTTTAAAATGCCTAGTACATTACAACTCTCTTCTGAGTCAAACTTTTCAGCACCAACCCCCATTCACAATGGAAATGTCTTTTTGGCTAGTGGCCACACAGACGGGATTGTTGGCGCTGATCGGCAGCTCCTCTGTTTGCAACTGGCTCGTTCATTAGTTTGCGGACGTTAGGCACCTAAAAGCTTTTATTTTGTCATAATTTTAAAACTTTTAAAAAGTGAAGGTTAAACCTTACGATTGTTGCCGTTACTAGAGGCGATAAACAATTTCCGTCTGATAAGCCTATAGTGCGGGACAGGCGAGCTATGGTGCCAAACGTCTTTAGGTCCATAATTTGCCATGGCAAGGATGGATGCCAATGTGTTGGATGGGTTAAAGGCTGTTAAAGATTGCCAGCTTAAGAAAAGAGAAAATGAAAAGATAAAGATTTTTAAAAATCAACAAATGCTTCATACAAGTTATTTACAGACATATATAAAGGATATTTACATCAGTACTAACTGCCATGTCAAATACAAACAAAAAGATGATTTTTCTCTTACAAATATATTAAAAATCTTAATTGCAAAAGATTTAATTTCTATACACATCATACTTTACTTTCAAGTTTCTCTTTGCCAATTTCATGTTGGAGATTTAGTTACAGTGATATCAAACAGCTCCCAATGGCAGGGCTAGCTCATAGACATGTGTGCTAAAGCACCTTCACAATGCCAAACAGATTTACAAACACATTTCCAATTGTCTATAAACAAATATCATAGTACAGACTATCTATGTATATACACAAACACATGTATATAGGTTTCTCTCATGCTGATCCAACTGACAGGCTAATTGTCAAAAGAAAGAGCCCTAAGTTAAAGGTAATTTGCAAAACTTTGTCTGTGTTCATGGCTGAAGCAAACTGGTTTGATATAAAGATAGAAGATGAAAAGGGAACCTGCAAGGAAATTCACCTAGTCTTGGAATAGAAGAAAGGTCAAGGATGCTCTCATGGACACTGACATGCATGCATGCACACAATGCAGATATAAATATGCATACATTCATGCATTCATAAGACATACACCCATAAACACACGTGTATGCAAAGGTGTATATGTACACATTTATAAATGCATAAATGCATATGCACATATGCTTTATTTCCACTTTCATACACCTTTTTCTGAATTCCAAAGACTAACCAAAGTACCTAAAACAAATTCTCTCTTTAAGCAGTTTTGAATA
>NC_091582.1:7268053-7273053 GCF_042767895.1 Penaeus vannamei
ACTAAAAATCAAAAGCACACAAGAAATAGGTTTCTAAAAATAACACCGTTGATGTTATCTACATAAAAAAGAACTCTTTACATGCGCAGGTTAATCCAAATAAAGGTATCTAAGACTTACTGAAGTAACTTATATCTGTTAAATAAAAAATCACAATAATATAGGGAAAACGTCTGTAAAAGAATTTGCAGTGCATTGTGGAAGACCAATGATACAGAGTGAACATAGGAGCAGTACTAGTGGACTTCTTTGTGGGACACCCAGACTCTCTTTACCTAATCATATAACCAAACCACCTTTAGGACGCTAAGGCTATTTACAATGCTGTAGTTATTTACAGTTGAGTCTCCAAGTACTTATACTCATGTAAATATAAGGAGACACATTCTACCAAATATAAATGTTCAATTAGAATTTTTTTCCCTAATCATTAAAGACAATTATTACCATATATAATCCACAGGTATCCAAAATTGTTTACTTCTTATTGATTAATAATGCAGCTACAATGTACATAAAATTTTAAACATTATGCTTCACATTACTTCATTTATATAAAGTAAAGATGTTATCTATAATACTCTAGAGTAACTATATCTATATCTGCGAAAGACATTAAAACCTTTCTGCCCAATTATAATCTACACCTAATACAAGCAGTTAACTACCATTAGTGTGCTACACTTTAAAAACAGATTGTAACCTTATTTAGAAAAAAGAAAGAAAGAATAGGAGAAGAAATTACAGGATTGCTTCATGCATAACATTGCAGTGGAGTTTAAGGATCAATCACCAACCTGGGCACACAAGGTGTATGAGATGGTTATTTCCTCTTGCCAGCCAGTCTTCAACAAGATCACAGATGGCAGATGAACTATCCTCTCTTGAGGGAAAGTGCAAGATATCACGGTGGCAGAAAGTGGTGTCTATGTGTAAAGAATCTACAGCCTTAACAGTGCCATCTGAGTTGTGTAATGCTCGTATTCTTTCTACATCTCCTACACTTGTACGGAAATCCCCAGTGTATAAAACAGTTCCTCCTCTTCCCTCAAACAAGAACCTGCAATGTAAAAAATATATATCTAAAAAAAAACTATTACTAACCTAAACAGATGTAACTCATATTACAATCTGTGATAGTTTATATATACCAGAAGAGAGTATAACTAAACAGCAAATGATATTGATTACTGAATACAAAAACTAAAGATGACCAGTCTACAGGTACACTTTACAAGTCTTACATGACTGATCCTGGGCAGTGTCCCGCAGGTATAAGAGTGACACAGAGTTGATGGCTGGCTTCCTCAGCAACATTGGGAACTGTTATCTTGACAGGTTCTTCAGGAGGTAATGGCCTCACAAACGGGTCCAAAGGGCGGTGTCTGATAGATGCTTGCAGAAAGCGAGCCGTGATAGCAGAACAGTAAAGGTAGACGCCACTATTACTCTCTAGGTGATCCAAGAACTGGGGTGAACTCAACCCAATCATGTGATCTAAAAAAATATTAATAACATAAGTAAAAAATTAATCAAGTGGTGGGTTAAATAAATGTGTTTCCTATATATCACATACTGGCTGGTTATTGGGGATTAGGAATTGGGATGGCTAATAGAACAAATTATTTAGTGTACAACAATATCTTCTGGCTACCTTGTTCTAATCATGTATGATGAAAGGTAAAATAAGCTACTGTATACAATATTACTGGTTAGTAATAGACATCAACTGTGTTCTGTATGGCAACGCTGATGTGGGAGTATGATTTTTGTATGTTTGAAATTATAGAGTTGTTTTTCCCTGCATGCTCACAAATATCCTCCACCAACATTTTAGCTTCCTTTAACCTAGTAACAACAGGTATAATTTTCAGTAAGGCAGGGTAAGAAAAGGCATATCAATCTGTGCCTGAGCATATGATAACAAATTGGTGAACAGTAAATACACTTGTGATGTGCTGAAGCATCACCCTAACACGATAGCATTTCACCCACAGCCAATGGATTAAAGACAGAAACTTAGTCTTTTCTTCCTTAGCAAGATAACTAAACCAATTCAATATATGGGTAGAAGATGGTCCAACAAAATGAATAAAAAATAACAGTTATCACTATCACCAATACTATTACTATTACCATTAGACAATATTTAAGCCTTATTTTTGTCTAAAATGTGGGAAAATTATGTATGCCACAGCTTCCTATTTTTCAATGAACTGGCCAACTACATGATCACCAGCATATGGCTTAGTTCAATATGTAAAAATAACATCATCATTGGGTTAACCCCCTAATGCCAGGATCTCATGTAAATACATGTCCACTCTGATTTGAATCTATCAATATTAGATGGCTCCAGAAGTACCTCATCAACAAGGAGTAAATTACTAGTCATAACTAAGGCAACTGTTTATCTTTTACCTTGATTTTTAGATTCTTTTCCATTTCTTATTGCTATTTGATTTTAGTACTATTGTCTTGTCAGTAATAATAATAACAGTATTGTTATTAATGGTATTTTTTAAAAATCAAGGAATGGGGAAAGGGAAACCAGGTTGGGTCATTAGATGTGGGCCCTTCTTATTATATTATCATTTAATAAGGAACCAATAAATTGATGAAAGATAAAACTCATTTCATGTATGACATTTCTTGTGTAAACCAAATGAAGCTATTTGATATTGAAATATGATAGAGCAGCTTCTTCCCCTTTACCTTTCACTAGTAAATTCAAGTAGTGTGTTTATGTCCTTTAAACAGCTGCGTCCTTGTTTAAAAAGGAGCCATCTCTTGGGAAAAATAATTCCAAAATGTTCATTTCATTTATAAATTATAACCCATGAAACCTACCTGACTGGACAATCATAAGTTATCACTCAGACCAGTCCGATTACTTGAAGCATTTCAGAAATGGCTCTTGTATCCTTTTGATGTCTGATTGCTGTATTGGTTCTGCTATAGGATACTGATAAGATCCAATAAGAAACCAGTTTAAGCTCTATTCTACCAGAAAATAAGAGTAGTAAGAACTGTTGTGCATGTGATACACTAAGTGAATGAGTAAACTTCAACAATATCAAATAGTTTACATTCTCACTTCACAAATGCATTTTACAAAATTTCTCTCGACCTTTCCCACACCCATGAACCTACAGGATACAATAATTCTGTGATGAGCTATTTAAATATTTGACATACTACAAAATGAACATCCTTGACATAGTTATTTGGTAAAATTGAATATTCCTCAGTGAAAAGATATTGAATAGTCATTTTTCAATTATTATGGATATCTATTACTATTTTTTTCTTCAAAATTTCTAGGAAATCTCATTCAAAGAACATTTCAATTAGGATTCCTTGTAAGCATTTATTTTTTCTTCCCTTGATTGTAAAAGATATAAAGCAGATCAGAGATTTAATAATAATGAGAAAATGTGACATTGCAGCTTTGAATTGTTGCAACAGATAAAACTACAACTAATTTCCTTAATCAACACAGTAAGGTACTCAGCCAGAATCTATAAATAACATCAACATTCCAAGAACATGAATGAATCTTTCATTTCTCTTAAAAGACATTTGTTTACATTTGACAGCTGATGTCTTTGCCAAATCAGCCAAGTTAAACAGATGGGAACACTCTTCAGAACTCCAAGTCTTCTATGAAAGTTCAAGAATGGGTTTTTCCACTATTTCTACTTCCTCATTCCTTCAACCTTTGTCTAGTCAGCGAAGAAAGAAAAAACATTCCTTTGTGCATGTGCTGCCCTTGAGATCCTCTGCAAGACGTGTTCCTTCCCCTGATTTCCTCTCTCGGAATTTCTTCACTTTTCCCCTCATATTACATGTCACACTTCCTCTATTCCCACTCCCTCTTGCCCTTTTACTGTCTTGGGTACTCACCGGAATGGGCATGGCTGAGGAAATAAGCGGTACTGGCGAGGTTACGGCCATCGAACCTGTCCACGGAGATCTGCGGGAACTCCTTTATCTTGCCTGAGAACGAGCTCATGGCGCAAGGTCAGGTCAGGTCACTCGGTTCCTGGCATCATCAGGGCTTGGTGTATGCCCGCCCACATGCTAACGGGGGGCCATCTCACATGCCGCGGCCATGGTTATCGGGGCAAACATGATTCATGACTGAATTTCATCGGAAAATGTCAACACAGATGACGACAATGTATGAAACGCGGACGAGGAGCAAGTGCTGGCGCTAATTTCAAAGGTATGATAAGCAGGCGAGTGCAAGATTGCACTTTACTGCAGTGCCTCAATTTGCAATTTCACGCTTGAAGTTTTCTAACTGAACATGACATATGTGGCAGAGAAGTTTATCATCATCGATAAATAGGGTATATCTTTTGTATACACATATACGTACGCACATACTTATACAATACATATAGATATGTAAGTAAAGTCATTTAACGAAAGCGGTAACACCTCGCCAGACCGAGATCGAAGAAATCAGGACCAGCTTGCTCTGGA
This sequence comes from Penaeus vannamei, assembly GCF_042767895.1. NCBI lineage: Eukaryota > Metazoa > Arthropoda > Malacostraca > Decapoda > Penaeidae > Penaeus > Penaeus vannamei. Next base: position 7,272,545 of record NC_091582.1, read on the forward strand.
GGATGGCCCAGTTGAACATTCTGAACATGGCTAGGAAAGAGGGAAGGGGCTATAGATGCTCTTCACTCGCTGGACAAAAACACGTGCAGACATGTATGGCCCCGGCGAAACATGTTTTCGCAAATCTCTCTAAATCGAACGAAACTGTGTGTGTTTGCGTGTGTGTGCGTGCGTGTGTGTGTGTGTGTGTGTGTGTGTGTGTGTGTGTGTGTGTGTGTGTGTGTGTGTGTGTGTGTGTGTGTGTGTGTGTGTGTGTATATATATATATATATGGGTGTGTCTGTGTGTGTGTGTGTGTGTGTGTGTGTGTGTGTGTGTGTGTGTGTGTGTGTGTGTGTGTGTGTATGTATATATATATATATATATATATATATATATATATATATATACATATATATATGTACATATATATATATATATATATATATATATATATATACATATATGTGTGTGTGTGTGTATGTATATTTGGGTATATATATATGTATGTATGTGTGTGTGTATGTATA
>NC_091582.1:7281408-7296408 GCF_042767895.1 Penaeus vannamei
AAACCAGTTAAGGCGACCTTTACCTGCTCTTGTACTTTAGTCCATTAGCCCCAATCAAGGGAATTGTTCTAGGTTTATATCTTTCCCAGAGAGACTGAAAATTCCTTGGCTCTTCATCCTGATTTTGAGAAACTCTTGTATGGACATCACCTGCAACAGTTGATGCCTGATGGAAATAAAAATTAATTCAATATATTTCTGTTCTTAATCACATGCCATCATTTGGTTATTACAAAGATTTTCTTCTGTTGATAACTTGTCCAAAACACTTATGTATTTTAAGAAAATAATTATAAATCTAATCAAATTATACATATCATATGCCATAAAGTAATATTAAAATATTTATGTTCTAATAATCTGAATTTAAAATGTATCAGATAACCTGAACATATCAAAATATATTTCAAAATATGACATATTTCAACAAGTTTTCTTCAAGACCTTACCCCTTCAATTGTATTTGGAGTTGTGCTCGAAATTTCATCATCTTGTAGCTTGCGGAATTTGTTTTTATTCTTTTTTACTTTCTTTTCTACATTTTTAGAACCTTCAGCAACTTTACTCTCTTTATCTACAATTTGTTTCATAATTCCTCCATTGCTTATTTCCTCTCTAATGGTCTTTTCCATCTTCATGACTTTTTTCCCATGTTTTCCCTTTTTCTTTATTTTTCCATGTTTTACAAAAGGAAATGGTCCTCTTTTTGCTTGTGTGCAGCTCAATGTTGCCATGGTTGAAAGATCCTTTACCTGTGGGGAAAAAAAAAAAAAAAAAAAATGTAAAAAGCTACAACCAAATTTCTTTAACTATCACAAAAAAATATTGTATCCGTCATTGTGTGCTGCTGTATGTCAGTGTCAATAACATCATTCTCTGTTTTACATAACATACAGAGATATTTTTATGGGAAAAAACACATTTGTTGTCTATCCAAACTATTCATATCAAAAATTAGAAAAAATGTGTAGCAATTACATCCTGAATCATACATATGCTAGTCCTTAATCTCTTGTTTTTAGATATATCTACTACAAATGAATTAATTTAGATTTTCCTTATCTTTGTGCAGTTTTCATGTAAATATATATCAAATTTACGACATGTCAATATGCTAATATATCTTATTCACCAAAGATGCAATCTAATCTTGCCATGGTATATTTGGACTTGAGTATGGATGGCATGTGTTCTTATCATGGTAAATCTAGGCCATGCCAAGGAATGACTGACCCACTCCACTGCAGTGAAGAGCAACAGCCTTCAGGGTTAAATTGTCTTTTTATATAAAGGAAACAGCCACAATATAAACTGAAAGTGAATGTACTGTTTTAAACTTGTCCAGAGCTTATTAGATGAAGATAATAATAAAAATGTTTACATTCTTTTTCAATTCATATTATGAATACGTTCTCTTTCCCCTTTGAGTAGACATTACTGGCTTTGTGTCTGTTGTCTTTTTAATGAGATTTTTGCAAAAAAAACATTAATGAAATCAGTAGAAACGGAAGCAAGATTAAAAATCTCCTAAGCAGCAAATAGTGGCTGGCACCCATTGTAAATGAACAAAGCCTGGTCGATTACTTAGTATCTAGTTAGAATTCAGTGTTCAATGGATTAAAGGGACCGTTCCAGCTGTTGCCAACCTTGCTCCAGTTATTTGATTCCATAAAATCACACTTCTATTCATATAAAACTTCAAGCATTCACTCCCTTCATTGAAAAGATAGACTCCCAAAAATCGAAACTGCTCCCAGCAAAAAATCCCAAGTACTGATCAAAGGTATGAGATTTTGGGCCTCCTTAATGCCACAAGTGATTAGGACCACAACTATCCCTTGCATTCTAACTGAAGGACAAGGTTATACAACATTCAACATCTGGCCCCCTTAGTTATATAGAATTTCCTTTTCTTATTTCATTTGAGTCCGACTGTTTCTAATATGCACATCATGGTATCTATGACAAACTATGTGCAAGTAGAATATTACTAAAATCTTGCGAACTATAACTTTTTCCCCTATAATTGTACTTGTATACATCATAAAATAAGTACAAAATACATTTTAGTGTGCTCTGAAGAACTCTGTAGTACAGGAACTTTACTTACTGATTCCCACCATTAATTACAATACCAGAACAAATGAACAATACAGTGTCATGCTCTAGCCAGTTATAAGGCTTCGCAATGTACACCCGTATTTGTACATTACCATTTTGTATCAAATTTACGCTCTTCCTACTCCGTCCTCTAATTCACATGCAGTTTATCGACTGTGATACTCGTGGTGCTCCGATGTAAACAAGAACACCAATCGTTCTTTTCAGGAAAGAGAGATGTAGCAAAGTGTTTTTATATCTTAACCTCATTATTGCAGTTAACCGACAATTAGTTGTATCTACTCTCACTTATATTTATTTCATCTTATTTATCTTTGTTTGGGTGACTTCTATAGATGTACCATTTAATAATATTAATATGTACATGGCAGATCTGTTTTAGTCCTGATAATAGAACAGGACGATAGGCATTAAAAGGTTACAAACCTAAAGTTTTTTATGATAAACAATCTTAGATTCATTCGATAAGACCATTTATTATCATAAAAATAGTAATTCGTACTTTGCCTCAACATATTTCAACATTTTTCAATTCACAAGGAGATCCGCTGTCAAATAATATCGTAAGCACGTAACCTCGCTGCGACCGTGGCAGTCTGACAGTATGAGTGAATAAGAGAATTTGACACCGCCGACACTTCAAGTTCACATATCATGGAAACAGCAGCTGAAAATTCTCTTCCAGTCCATTTATATGGAACGTCATCATTATGCTTCGACAAAGATGATTTCATGAAGGTTAACCTCAAAAACCTTTAGGTTTTGTCATAATTTTTGTTAATCTGATTGGCTATCTCGTTCGAAAACACTAAAAGGTTTATGCATATCTTATATTTATTATCTTGGGAAAAATAGGATGATATTTAAGTAACTGACACGAGCAAATCGCTTGACAAAGAAAGAGCAGTAGTATAGGACGCAAGAAATGATTTTCAAATAAATATGCAAGGGCTAATCAATCTCCAGAAAGGAATCCCAAGGATGGCCGGGAAATAAGTGGCAAGAGGTTTATTCGAGTTTACTACGCATTAAAGACACAGATGAATCTAGTAGTGATGTATCACATTTGATATATACTATTCACATATTGTAGCTTTTGTCTGCAACAATGTTGGTAGGACATTATTACTTGGAAGTGACTATGGGTACAGCTGAAAGATCCCCGCCTGAAAAAAAAACCCGCTGAAAAAACCCAGTTGGTGTTCTGCGCTTGCATGGTAAAACAAACAAGTTGGCAGTGTCTGGACATGAGAAGATAATACCTCTCTCAATTAGGTTAGGTTAGTGCTTATTATCCGGAAATAATGTTTACATGTGCATATGCACGTATGCCGTACACCTAACCGCAAGAAATCACCGTCCACATAATACCGGCCTAATTAGTCTGATGTGGTATCAAATTATCTTTGAAGCTTCTATGCCTTCTTAGGAATGGCAAAAGACTGATAAACCTTCAACATTAGTAATCTTGCAAGATAGAGCTTGTAGACGTCCATGGCAATGTACTGAAAATTAAAGGATTGCAATTTTGCAAGAGTTTGGGTAATGATTAAGTTTCCAAAAGCCATCTTTTATGAGGCAAATAATATATGCAAACAATAGAGGGAATAAACCTGTGAGCAGGAGGTTTTTTTGGCTTTATATATGTGTTGCTGGTGTGAAAGACTGATTGTTTGACAATGAGCCACTGTTAGGGTTGTGGCCATCAATTGTTTGGATGGCAAATGCCAGGTATTTTACTAGAATAAGGATTATATAAATTATTATCATTATCATTATTGTTATTCTAGACGTAATTGGTTATTAGGTGTTCTGCCCTCCATTGTATATAAATAGATAAGTAGCAATAAATGCACAGCAGAAGAATTGAGATAGGCCTGCAACAGGCAAAGTTTCCGTGCCATTGTATCTTACAGAAACTCATTTCCAATTTCCCCCTCACTTGAATTGGATACTGTGATGAATCTAATCCCTAAAGACCTATTCACCACAGTTGTTTCTTATATCAGAATGTGTAAACAATCCTGTTTGCCATGATTGTGGAAGTCCTGTTCAAAACTGGTGTGATTTTTTCCAAGATCTTTTCATTATGAATGAAACATATGTACAATCCACTAATATATCCATTTCATTTTAGCAAGTTTCCACAATCTTTTTCCTTTATGTGGCATCACTGTTTGTGTCTGCAGATTATTTCTTTTACTGACAACTGCATTTTTTAGTCCTCTACAATTTGCCCTACCTTAGTGCATCCATGCAGTAAAGATAAATACTATTTATATATCTAAATACTTATAGATATATTTGAATACACATTTCATTGTTTTGAATGATAGGAGAAGTGATTTTATATGTATGTTATTTATATATTCAGAACAGCCTTTCAGTTTTTGTTCATATGGGTGGGGTAACTGTGAAAACTTAAATTTTGCACTCTGCTGACTCAAATATACATTTTCTGGTCCATAAAGTTTAACTTTCCTAATGTCTGCAATCAAAATTTCCCTTTGTAAAGCACAAAAAATCATGCCTTTTTACAACTGGGTAGACAGATAAGCTGAATTGTTCAGGTTTGGAGGTTTACAAAAGAGAAATGGAAGTTTAAATTTATTGATTAGGAATAACATGAAAAAAGGTGATTTGAAAAAAATAGATATACTTATCTACTTTGCATTTTATACATTTATAATGCTTTTATATAGTTAACTTTTTATTTCTAAGTTTTGACTGTTCATTTCCTTTTCAGAATGACTTTTCAGTTGATAATTTTGTCCGAGTTCACCAGGCAGCTGGAAGTGGAGGCCTGGAGACTCTACGTGATGATTTGGGAGTTTACTTGAAGATCCTGCGTTCTGCTATGATTGAATTAATCAATCGGGATTATGCTGATTTTGTTAACCTCTCAACTAACCTAACTGGCTTGGATAGACTGATTGAAGCTTTAAAAACCCCATTAGGACAGCTACGCGAAGAAGTGTTGGTGGGTAGTTGTCATTTCTGTTGATGGATATGAAATGTGTTGAAATACAATTTCAGTCATTTTCAGAATTTTTCATATACTATTTTTTTTTAGCATTTCCTTCAAAGTTTCTTCTCGCTTTGCTGTAATATATTCAAGAGAGCCCATTTTTTTGCCTATCAGATACAATTTTTAAGAGATGTCTCTCCCTTTCAAGACTGATGCTTTGTGCACCATCAGTATGTGTTAGGGAATTTTACGGATATGCCTTACATATGTATGTATGTGTTTTTGACAGAGTGTAGAAAAATTACTGGATGATGCGATAACTACAACATCCCAGGATTTAGAGAAACGACAAGTCTTTACGAAGCAAAAAGCTATGTTACACAGGCTTACCCAAATATCAAACAGGTACTTTCTTAATATTGCAGTTGATATTGTTTTGTTTTTGTGAAAAGAAAATAGAGAGAGAAAGGGAGAAACAATAATGATATACATATGTATTTTCTTATTTGCAAATTACAGTTGTACCAATTTGAAATATCAAACTAATGATTTCTTACTTCTGCAGCCAGAGAGAATTATTAGAAAAAAAGAAACCTCTCCCCACTTGCATATTGCATTTCTCTTTTATTTCTCTCAGATTGGACCGATTAGAGGCTCTCTTAAAGTCTGGTGGAAAAGAAGGGAGAGAGACACTGAATGGGTATGGAGAAGGAGGCGAAGAAGGTGATCTTGTTGATCGTTTAGCAGCTGAGGTGAATCATCTGAACTTCTTGGTGTCACACTGTGAAGGATCAGCTCTCCTGGATGTTTGCAAGCCAGTATGTTCCTTAATATTTGTGCTTGATGTAGGAATCCAAGAATGGCCAAGATCATTGTAAACCTCTTATAAAGAGTGATTACACAAGGGCCATGAATGAGAAGAAATTAATCAGAAATGAAGATAAAGGAAAAATCAGAATAGTCATTTAAAGGATGTAATAATTGATTTACATTATTCTGTTCACAGAGAGTAGCCAAAGTCTGCCAGTTCGTTGAGCATGGCTTGGAACGAGGATTGCGTGAAGGAGTTTTGAATAAAGACCTTTCCCTACTAAGAAGAACCTTGAGGACATATGCAAGTCTTGGTAGTGTAGCACATGCTCACCAACTTGTCAGAGAACTTATCAGGAAAAGCCTGGAAGATGTAAGCTTTTGTTATAGTTTTAAGCTTATTGAAGCTTAGTCTCTGATGCCTTTTTTGGATAATTATTAGCATTAACAAGTTTAAACATTTTAAAGGAACAGGGCCATTTTATATCACTATCCTTGCTCTTGAATTTTTACATTTCCACTAGGTCATCAGTGATTCAGCATTGCGATCAGATCCCCGAGGTTTACCAGGAATGTATGCCAACACTTTGAGCTCTGTAAATAATGTGTGCCAGCCACTGCTCCAAGTCACCACTGGACAAGGGTTTGTAAACAGTCTTGTGTGCTTTAGTTAAGAATAAGTAATTGTCATTGCTTCTTTTTTGAGGTAAAGAATTTAATTAGATTGTCAGCAGTAATGGGCAATGAAATAAGTATATGCATAGTATATATGGAAATATATATATTTAGAAACATTAGTGGTGTAGGGATTTAGTTCTGTAGTTATATGGGCTTGAGTCCATGCTGGGGAGCATATTAGATTATTGATGTAAACTGTATTATTGTGTTGCTATATTGTGTGTATATATAGTTAAATGATGTATCTCTTAGATGTATGTGTGTGTGTGGTGGGTGTATAAATTAGAGCTTTAGTTAAAAGTCTTATTTTGCAAGAAATTCTTCTTTACAGGTCAAATGTGGTCAGAGGGTATAGCTTCTTGATGAGATCTGCATGGCCTGAAGTTGTTACAGCACTAGAGACAGGCACACCACACATCTTCAATCCAGGAAACCCAGCTGCTTTCCATCAGGTGAATAAGGAGATGAAATAAACCCAATCACAATAGGATTTCCTCACACCATACTGAGCCATGTAGTGGGTACAATCAGCTACTTGCAAAAAAAATTAGAAGCATAGAAAACATTCAGTTATCCAGTTCTGAACCAAATTCATGTTGATAAATGTAGAAAGGTATGAATGAGAATGAATGTCTTCACAGTACAAGATATGTTTTTGACGGGTTTTGAATATATCTTCATCAGAAATACAAATATATCTTTTGATGAAGATATATTTGAAACCGGTCAAACACATTTCTTGTATGGTAAAGATGTTAATTCTCATTCATACCTTTCTATATTACCCAGTTCGCTTTGACATTTGCTGCAGCATAAATGATTATTTTTGTTTAGTGAGGTAAAAAAGGTTTTTAGCTTAGTTTGGAGAGGCTATTTCTCCTCAGTGTCCACAGCTATGGCACATCAACTGTGGGTGCTCAGCTTGTAGTTTTGACCATACATGATGTGGAAGGACATAATCTGTTGTGAGTGGTTTGATATACAATACATTTTCATTTCATTTGTGTTGCGTAAAGGGTGATGTTCTGATTGACTTTAATTGTTTGTTTTAATTCTTTGGTAAATATTAGTTTTACTGATTTCGTGTAAACTTTCTTAACAGAGATACCTGGAAACTGTGGAATTTTTAGAGGCTTTTGAAAAGCTGCTTGGGAGTAAAGAAAAGATTCTGGAGTTCCGAGAAATGCTGGAATACAAGAATTTCATGGAACACTGGAATTTGCCTGTTTACTTTCAGATCAGGTTAGTTACTTTTGTTTAGTTTATTTTTCAGATTTGTTTGCACCATCCCTAGCAAAGGAAATAATATTGAATTATATCACCGGTCATTTGCATAGATGTCTGAAGAATTTCACCTTTTGAATGTAGAATATAGAAATATATCACTGAAGAATTTTATATTTTGAATGAAGGTATCAAGAGATTGGGCAAGTGGTTGAATGCAGCTTGAGCCAGAACACAAGTGGGCTGACAAGAGTTACCAGTAGCAATGGGGATTTCATCTTCTCTGCCACTCAGACTGTTTGGGAGAGCCTTCTCAAATGCTACTCGCTAGAAATTTTTCTGCCACCTCTCCTCCATCGTTTCTGGAAACTAACACTGCTGATATTATCACGTTATAGAACATGGGTTGTCACTGTAACTGACAGTATGAAGGCAAGTATCTTGTATATGCTTTGTTTTTAGTCCAAAAGCTCTTTTTTTTCCTTCTGTTTCTTTCCCATTTTTTTCATGTGGGTAACTCTGTTCCCATTTTCTTTTTTACCTCATCTTGTTCTTTCTCCTTTTGGGTGTTATTCGCTTTTTCTTTTTCTCTCAAATCAGTACTGGAAGATTTTACTAGTAAAGTAGATTGCCTCCAGTGAATATCAATGCAAACTTTAGTGATTCCTTGGCTTTATTCATGATTGTGCTTTTCAGACTTCAAAGTCATCTGTACAGACAAGCAGGCCTTCTGGATATGGACCTTCACCATCCAAATCTCAAGACCAGTCAAATATAGCAGGGGATAAGGCTGGTGATGCAACAGCAGAAAAGCAACAAATGCACATGCCTTATGATAGAAATTCAGCAGTATGTTTGATTCATGACATTCAGAAGCTAGCCCAGATGTTGACTCTCTTGTATAATCAGGCCATTGAACCTAAAGTGTGTTTCCTCCCAGCTGATAAAGTGTCTGCTATCAGAGGTAAGAAAATCTGTTGATGTGTACAACAGTACTTTATTTTTTATGTCTAGAAATTCTTGTTCATCTTTAATCCATTAATTGTAAGGAGGCATTTACATGCATGACATGTCTGTATATCAGTTTTGTTTACACATAGATGGTTCCACCTACTTTACCTGCTTACCAGTTTCCATTCTCAGAAGATTTTTTATTGTTATTAGTATTTTGATAACATGATGATTACAGTAGCAATAGTGTGAGTAGCCCATTATCAAGATTGATAGTATTTGGAAAATATTTTCCCCAAATAATCAAGGAATTAGGAAATCAGGTGAGGTCATGTAGTGCCTTGTAATTAACTCTTTGGAGACTGAGCACTTGTAGATCCATCTGCATATAAACAAAATGCACAAAACAAAACAACAATAGGTGGTATAATTAGCCAGTGATTTAAGAAAGTTATGTTTTTATGGCAGAACCATGATATAGATCAAATTAAAGAAACATCATTAGGTTAAGAGTTTGTGAATTAGATAATGACTAGGAATACTCATTAAGGTATGTCTGTACCTGAAAGCATGACAAGTATATAATATATATAACTGCATATGATATTGTTTTTTCACATAATATAGGATTAGAAAACATGTGTTTGTAATTCTGTCATGAGACTTCTGGTTATATATAAAAAAAATATGATTTTGCTATTTTTGTTACAGATCTGTAAGTGTAGTTTATCTTATGTCTGATTGGGGTACGAAAAATCTTGTAATTTCAACCATTTTCTCTATTTTTCCAGATGAATTATCTGACCAAGGTGTTAAATTGACATCTTTAATCAATGGTCTTAGTGAAGTAATAGTTCAATCTCTGGTAGAGGCAGCAACTAGTTCTCTAAGACAGGTTGGAGACACACCAAGACTGTACCGTCGAACAAACCGTGTTCCTCCCACAGCTCACCAGCCATACATTGCAACAGTTGCATCAGTTCTGACCACATTTAATAATGAAACAATAGGAAAAGTTGATTCTCAGATACTGATTCACTGGCTAACCAGAGTCTGCACAACTGCATGTGAACAGTAAGTTATTACAGTGAAACATATGATGATGTTTGGAATAAGTATTGCATTAGGAGAAATAGCAGCTTGAATTGATTTAGCTCTGATAGAAAACCATTTCACCTTTCCAGATACAAATCTCTAACTTATGATGTTCTGAGTTCTGTTCACAAAATGGAAGAGAGCTTAAAACGTCTAAAGCGTGCAAGAGACAGAGGAGCCCAGGGAGGTGCAGAGGTCACTGGGGGATTATCAGATGATGATAAAATTCGCATGCAAATCTGCCTTGATGTTGAGTTCTTTGGAAATCAGGTACAGGAAATTTCTATCTTTCTTGTTCATACATTTGTCATTGCATGATTTCCTTATATAATATGTGATAAAGTGGAATGATTTATGTATGGTTCTACACACTGTCTAATTCATGGTTTACCTTTGCAGATGAAATCCCTTGCAATTGATTTGGACAGTGTTGATTCATTTGTCAGCCTCCTGACAATGGTGCAAAATGCTAAAGATGGCAAGTTTGTGCCATAGGATATATAGATATATTTGTATAGAGTTGTATATATTTATTTTTTGTCTCCTGTATTGCAATGTGTATTGTTATTTGTGATAGTTGCAATGAACTTAGAATACTGAATAGATTGTGATTTGTTTTGAAACAAGCTGGGAGTTGGTGCATTGTGTGTGTTTTCTTGCACTGATTATGTTACAGATGTGTTGTTAGTATGCTAGGGTACACTTGCTAAAATCATTTAAATGCTTATATTAGATAAAGATTGAAGAGATAAATCTGTTAGGAAACGATATGGTTCTTACAGTCTTGATGAGAGAATTTAAGCCATATGTGAACTTGAATGCACAATCATTTTGAATGACTGTGATTTGGTTAGTTATACCCCCTTTGCATAATTTGTAATTGTATAACTGTTGCAAATCAAGTAAAGAATAGATTATATGTATATATAGGTGCACATCATTATTCAGAAGATCTGAGGAATTAATCAAGAATTATTTATTCATACTTTATCAGGTAACCATGTGGCTATAGAACTTGGAAAAATCCAAAAAAAAAATAATAATAATAAAAAAAATAGATGGATAACTATTTGTGTAAAACATTCTGGTTTTGAGGTAATGTCACCATTACAAATATATATTTTGTCCTAATACTTCTTTGATACTTTAAGTTTTCCTGACCTTTTCTGTAATCAACACTACCTTTAATTCTCGCTATACTTGGAAAATGAAGATTAGGTAATACAAGATACTCAAAATGAAAGTACCCCCTTTTCTTTAGATTAACTAATTTCTGCCAGTTACATGTCTCCACTAGTTATTTTTATGAATTTTGTTTGCACATAATTCCACAAGTGCTCAGTCACCAAGGAGCCAGTTAGTAGGCCTAAGTAACCTTATTTGATGTCCCTCTCTTTGAGTTTTAGGGAATTTTTTATCTAAATGCTATTGATATTTGTCATTATTGTTATTTACATTAAGAATTATGTTAATAACAACTACTAGCAATAGATATTTTAAAAATCTTTCTATGTATCAAGAACAAAGGTGATTATGCACTCATGAAGTCCAGCAATATGTAAACAATAAACTAAAATCATAATGGGTTTGGCATGTATTTAGCCATCCTGGCATCAGTGGGTAATTTTCTTGTAGACTTACTGCTTAGATTATTTACATGACTCAAGATTTTGGTAGAACTTCAATAGAATCTTTGCATACTACCAGGAATCTGGGTCTAAAAGTTGATCATACCGTTTCACTAGATCAATTTACCCATCAGTATTTGAAATCTCTGTTAGTTATAGATAATCTTTATAGAATTACTTACATATTTTTGTTGCATTGGGACTGCACTTGAACACCTATCGTATATCTGAAAAGAAAAATAAGTTCTTTTACTTAAATTGTCAAGTTAAAAAACTAATAAAACATTAAATGTGATTAACAAGTTGTTGATGATATGTGTACTTTGCAAGTAATTGCCTGAAATAGAGGAAATAATGGTATAAAAAAAACCATTTTTATTGTGAAGATATTTATTCTAATTTCTCTTTATTCCTGTCCACCTGTTGTACTAAGAATATATTCTGTTGTGTTTCTTCATTTGGGGAATATATATTTTGATATAAAAGGCAAAAAAAAAAATTATGGAATTATTATTATCCTAGAGAAAATATTTATATTATGCGGCATATTTCCTTCCAGAATTAGTTTAAATCAAATATTTAGGAAGAAAATGTTGCCTCTTGAAACATTAAAAATCTGTTTCATGGGTGTGAAAAATGTAAATATTCTTTTGATGAATGATGATGGAAAGTAATATTCATGTATCTTGCATTCTGTAAGAGAATGTGCCTGCATAAAATATGTACTATTCAAAAAAGCTTAGACAAGTTTCACACTTGTTAAATAAGATTTTAACTCCCTGTAAAGGATGTGTGCTGTATAATTGAAAACTCATTTATACCAATTTTTAAGACTGACTGACACTTGGATATATGAAAAGGAATTAGAATTGTTAATGAGATGTCTTAGGTGTTGTGTGTAAAAATGATACTCTTCTATTTCATATACTTTAGTTCAGGAAGGGTTATTTTTGTTCTATTTAGATCCAAAATTAGGGTCTCTTGTTTTCACAGAAAAAAAAGCTTGTCAACAGGTTATGATATTAAAGTGACATTTTTGTGATTGTATTTCATCAACATTGATTATGGGATTCTTTTCTATTTGCAACATTACAGATTCAAAAATTAGATTTCCTCAAAGGAAAACCCTCCAATGTTATGCTAATGTCTTGTTATTTTTAATTATAACTGATTTTTTTTTTTTTTTTTACAACAGTGGAAAAAGTTATATTATAAAATATATTTCAATAAATTGGACATCCAGAGTTTGCACAATTCTAAAAACCTTACCTTAGGCAGTTTAGTCACCTGTTTCTGTAAAGAATGAATTTTAAAAGAAGAGTAAAAAAACAAACTTTATTTGAATTTTCTGTTTTTAATTACTTAAAAAAAATATTGAAAATAATGCAACTTTAACAATACCAACATTGACAAGTGTAAAGCTTCACATTAAAAACAATTGTATTTAGCCTGTCATACATTTTCATGTATGTGAAACGGCAGAGACCATCTTGGGTACATTAAGTCACACAGGCATTTTTATGTTTTACATTTGTTTTACTCCAAATAAAAAACAACAATTATTTTCCTCTTGATTATGTATATGGCTGAACTGTAACGTTGACCTCAAGGTAGGAGCATTTTTGCTTCACATGACTTTGTTTTCAGTATGACTAAGATGTCTGTACAATGAAAATAATTTTTTTAGATAAAATGAAATCAGAGAAATATAGCTTCATTTTCAGGTTTAGTAGGTTTCGTAAGAACTTACAGTATAAAAAATGATTAATTATCGGGAACAAAGTTTGAAAGTCCCGCTCCCCGTTGCATTGTGGTATCATCGAAACAGCTGATCGTCAAAACAAACCTTGAAGGTCTCGACTATGGATGTATTTAGAAGGTCGTGTCGAATAATTGTTGATAAAACGAAGAGACTTTCAACGAGTAAGTAAATTTATTTGGCTTAAGACTTGTTAGTATCACCATCTGTGGAACTTGTAAAAACTGATTTAAAAAGATAGCCAGCAGGGTAGAGTTGTTCTGAAGTCCATTCTAAACCTACGCTTTTATGTGCGTTCCTTCCTTTGCGACTTGAGCGCACTCCCACATACATATGCATGCATATACGTGTGTTTATAGACACATACACTATTATGTATATATACATACATACATATATATATATATATATATATATATATATATATATATATATATATATTATGTATATATATATATGTATATATATATATATATATATATATATATATATATATATATATTATGTATATATACACGGTAAATTTGGTGTATTATTGGAAATGCAACCCCACACCATTTTTGGGGTGAATAGAATTATTTTCCAATAGCTTTTGTTGTGTTTCAAATGAATCTAGCACTCATTTCCTTCACAAACAAAGCATAACTACAATATCGGTCCCTACAGCTAGGGAAGGTGTGATAGGACTACACATTAGGGAATTTCAAGAACTATTGGTAGAATACTAGCATAGTATATTAACAGATTTCCAGGTTGTATAGGGGGCTCCGCCATATTAAACTTCCTTTCAGGGGGGGTTGGGGGTACTGTTCCCTCACCCCCCACCTGGTCTACAAAATCTTCACCTCATATATTCCGACAGGATAGAGCCCAGGTAAACCAGGTATCTGACACGTTTTCAGTAGATTTATGGGGCTGCCGCCCCCCAACCCCCACCTGGTCTGCAAAATCTTCACCTCATATCTTCTGGCAGGAGAGAGCCCAGACCCAGAGACAGGTTAAACCAGATCTTACCTTCATCCTCAACTCCAGACGGGCCAGGCTGCAGGACACTGGGATTGTCAGGGTATTCCAGGTCATTGTTGACAGGAATTGCGAAGGCTTACAACAAAGTTACACTGCTTGCTATGTTTTGTTTTTTGAATCCTTTTCCATGCACCACAAACCCACAGGTCTGTTGTTTCTGTAATGACACGATGTCATACATTGCGAGTATTATACTTCAACTAGCAGTAAACTGTGATCTCATAGATTTAGTAAGCTTGCTTCGTTATTTTGTTGATATTTCGCAATGAAATCAGAATAATTTTTCTCACTACCTACACACTGTCTAGCCATGATGGAACTGATTTGAATTTCCAAAGGCTTCTCCTAGGCCCAACTTGTATGGTCACGTGATGATCTATTCCATATCTGATTGGTTCTGTTGAGTGTCTACGTTCATGTCATGTTCATGCACGAATCTAATTGGCTCATCTGATTTCCCTCACATACGTCATCTGCTACAAAGCCATCTGATTTCCTGTCGCTCTTAACTACTTTTCGTCATTTTGTCACGGTGCTAGAGGCAGAAGGTTACTGTGGTTCCTGGAAATTGTGGATTTTATATCCTCTGTAACACTGTTATTATCAATTTGTGCAGAAAATGGTATACAAGAAAACTTTCATAGAATGATGTGTTCTACTACATGGTAAGCTCAGATCTTTAAATAAGGTGTGGGGTTGCATTTCCAATAATACTATACATATATATAAATATATATATA
>NC_091582.1:7313908-7316408 GCF_042767895.1 Penaeus vannamei
TTGTGTTTTAGCTAGTCATGATATAGCACTGTTCCTATGGGAGGACTCTGCCTGCTTGGCTTCCTCCTTCAATTTGCAGAAGAAAATTTAAATGAGAATAAATAATTATACCATGCGCAAAATGTAATGTCTCAATATTACATCTAAACTGGAATTATAGATGTGATATAGGAATGTCTGTTTTGCTAAGTGTAGTTACTTATTCCCATTCACACATTTGCCACAATATCTTTTTTTTTTCTTTTTGCTGTGTTATAGAAATGGTACTTTGTGGCAGACTATTTGGTGTCCAAATCCTATGAAGGATGAGGCTGGAAATAACCAGAGAAAAAAAAAACACTGAATTGCATATTTTGTTACCACTGTTAAACAATGTTTAATTCTATCTGTCTCTGTCTGTCTGTATTTTGTTTGCCACTTTGTTTCTCTCTCTCTCCCTCCCTCCCTCCCTCTCTCTCTCCCTCCCTCCCTCTCCACTCCCTCTCTCTCCTCTCCCTCCCTCCTCCCTCCTCCCTCCCTCCCTCTCCACTCCCACCCTCCCTCCCTCCCTCCCTCCTCTTCTCCCCCCCTCCCTCCACTCCCACTCCCTCTTCTCAGCCTCTCTCTCTCTCCCTCTTCTCTCTCCCTCTCTCCCTCTCTCCCTCCCTTTCCCACTCTCTCCCTCCCTCCCTCTCCCTCCCTCCCTCCTCTTCTCCCCCCCTCCTCCATTCCCTCCCTCTTTCTCACCTCTCTCTCTCTCCCCTCTCTCCCTCTCTCTCTCTCCCTCTCTCCCTCTCTCCCTCTCTCCCTCTCTCCCTCTCTCCCTCTCTCTCTCTCTCTCTCTCTCTCTCTCTCTCTCTCTCTCTCTCTCTCTCTCTCTCTCTCTCTCTCTCTCTCTCTCTCTCTCTCTCTCTCTCTCTCTCTCTCTCTCTCTCTCTCTCTTTCTCTCTATCTCTTTTTATCTCTCTCCCTCCCTCTCCCCGTGTCTCTCTCCCTCTCTCTCTTTCTCTCTCCCCTCTCTCTTTCTTTCTCTCTCTCTCTCTCTCTCTCTCTCTCTTTCTCTCTCTCTTTCCATCTCTCTCTCTCTCTCTCCCTTTCTTTGCTCTCTCCTCCCTCTCTCTCTTTCTCTCTCCCCTCTCTCTCTTTCTCTCTCCCTCACTCTCACTCTCTCTCTCTCTTTCTCTCTCCCTCACTCTCACTCTCACTCTCTCGCTCTCTCTCTCTCTCTCTCTCTCTCTCTCTCTCTCTCTCTCTCTCTCTCTCTCTCTCTCTCTCTCTCCCTCTCTCTCTCTCTCTCTCTCTCTCTCTCTCTCTCTCTCTCTCTCTCTCTCTCTCTCTCTCTCTCTCTCTCTCTCTCTCTCTCTCTCTCTCACTCTCCTTCCTCTTCCCTTCCTTCCTTCCTTCCTTCTCCTTCCTTCCCTTCCTTCCTCCTTCCTCCTCCCTCCCTCCTCCTCCCTCCCTCCCTCGCCCCCTCCTCCATTTCCCTTCCTCCCTCTCCCCTCCTCCTCCTCCTTCCCTCCCTCCCTCTCCCTCTCCTCCTCCTTCCCTCCCTCTCTCCTCCCTCTCTCTCTCTCTCTCTCTCTCTCTCTCTCTCTCTCTCTCTCTCTCTCTCTCTCTCTCTCTCTCTCTCTCTCTCTCTCTCTCTCCCTCTCTCTCTCTCTCTCTCTCCTTCCCTCCCTCTCCCTCTCTCACTCTCCCTCTCTCACTCTCCCTCCCTCCCTTCCACTCCCTCCCTCTCCCTCCCTGCTTTGCTTCTCTCCTACCTTTCTGTATTTTAACCTTTTGGTGTGTGAACTGGAAAATAATTTTATGAAGGATATTGAAGGGTTTGTTATATCTTTAAACTAATTTTCAGCAGGTGTAGGTGCCAAAAGCTCATTTGCAGGAATGTTAATATGACTGTACCTCTAGTGTCTATGCATTTTGCTGTGTGATCTAATATATTTTTGGTAATTTGAAAAGGAAATCTTTACCTCAGAAGTTTGTTTTGATATAGTCTTCTTTGTATTTTTTTTAGTCTGAAGAACTTGACTTACGAATCACAATATGTGAAACATAAACTATTAAACTGGAAGTGAGAGATTTATGTTGTTACCTTGTCTGCTTTCATCATGCACAAATCTGAATTAAGCTGTTAACCCATTGACACTGGAAATGTATATACAGTGTACATGCATTGTCCACAAAAGTTTTGTTTTATTAATATTGTTTATACAGAGGAGGCTCCAGAAGCACTGAGTCACTAAGGGGACTACTGCAAGACCTACTTGGTTTCACCTATTTACCATATTCCTTGAACATAGTGAAATGAATGTTTTTCTCTGTATAACTGTTATTATTGTTAATGATATGATGAAATGATAATGATAATGATAATGATAATAATGTTCATGACATTGATAGCATTGATATTAATAATGACAATGATAAGGATAGTAATAGTGAAAATTTTTAAAAATATACTATTTGTAATGATAACAGTATTGTTACTAATAATGCAAATATTTTTCTTTCCAATTTG
>NC_091582.1:7331408-7336408 GCF_042767895.1 Penaeus vannamei
ACGGTAATGACAATGACAGTGATGATGACGATGATGATAATGATAATGACAATGATAATGACCAATAATAACAACACAACAGCAATAATAATAATAATAATAATAATAATGATTATGATTGTGATGATGATAATGAAAATGATAATAATGATAATGAAAAAATAGCAATAACATATGGCGGTTGACCTTATAAAAAGCCCATCCCTTCAATACACAGCTTAAGTTAAAGAAAAAAGGAGAGAAGAAACCTACTTAATCTTCCTCCCCAAAAGTATCTATCACCACGGGTTATATATATATAAAAAGAAAACCAGAAGAAAAGATGAGGAGGTGGATGCAACGAGAATCAGTGAAATCCCATTCCTCCCTCACTTTCACTAGAAGGAGAAGGCGAGATAGTTGAATTAATAAATCCTCCTCCCTCCCTTAGTATCTCACACACACACCTTCCAGGATAAAGAAATTGCATGCCATAATATGGAGCGAGTGAGGCATAACATGGACTACCTGTTTCACGGATTCAAAAGGCGCGCCGCCCGGGTGCATCTCGGCCCCAAAGGTGCGAGCGCGTCCGCCCGAGACCGCATGGCGCGCCTTTGGGAGCGAGAGGCGAGGCTGCGCGCTCGCCATTACGCACCACCACAACAGCCATATTACCACAGCCAAATACGTCATCTCTTTAGCCAAATCCTTATTCGCTCGCAAAGTACGTAAGTAGTGGTGTCTTTTGTATGTGCAGGACATAGTTAATTGGTCAGAGCACGCGTTGGTGAAGGAATTAAGGAAAAAAATGACTTAATTAACGGAAAAGAAGCATAACAAGTTACCGGTGTCCTCTCCGGAGTGGGAAGTGTCAAGTTGAGATGATGTTTCTTTGTGTTTAATCTCGACTGTGTGGAGGCTGTGTGCCTTTCTGACGGCACATGTTGTGGACTGGTGCAGCAGACGTACCCATGCACTCGCTAGTACACCCAGTGGCGGAAATAAAGGGAGTATAAGATAGTGAGACGAGGAAGAAGAGACGCACCCCGAGTGCGAGGAAGACGAAACCGAGACGGCCCTCCGGCCCGCGTAAACCTCGGAACTTTTCTCCTCTTCTTCTCCCTCTTGCTCACTCGTATGGCCCTTGACCTGTACGGCCCAGAGCGACGTGTTCATTTGCCACGGACCCTTACAAAGTACAAAGGACATAGAAAGGGCTCTCTGTTGGAAGGCAGACGTCCCAGCAACGTGGTCGAGGGAGAACCTGTAGTGGACAAGTACACATCACGTGGAAATTTCCCCCCCTTGTCGTTATTATTTTTTCCTCCCCTTTTCCTCATTTGCCATGCAGAACTTGGCGTTAAACCCTGTTTCTGAGTTTAGCTGAGGTGTGGGATGCCTTACAGTGGTTGAGTCTTGGAAGAGTCCTTGTAAGGGTTTGTTGGAGGTTCTCCCAAGGCCTTTCTTGCTTGTCTCAGTGTTTGTGCAGCTTCCTGTGGCTGGCTCATGGGGCTCTCACACAAGTGGTGCATTGGTTTACCTTTCATTAGATTGAACTTTTGAAGCAGCATGTTTGAGTAGGACTACACAGTGAGGTGAGGGGGGAATGCAGGACTACAGGACTGCTGAGATTGATATATACATGCAGAAAATATCCAGAACTGTGGTTTCTGTTGGTTGCTTGCTGTAATTTTAGGTAATGACTGGACTGGATTTAATAAGAAATTGTTTGTCTGGCTATTGTGTGGTCAGAAGACACTGCACAAGAAAGTTTTTTTTGTTGTAGGTGCTATAGTTTTTATATTTTAATTCAGGCTAAATAGTTATTTTTCCATGAAACATGTACTATATGGAAGGGAATTTGATATTGGAAGGGTTTCATGTGTTTTCTAGTTTTACCGAGCAATTTATTTATTTGTTATTATTATTTTTTTTTTTCCTTTTTTTTTTTACTGGACATGAAGTTGAGTGTATTTTTGCATTTATCTTGGTATTCCTCTATAGAGTGGGTGGGTATGAAGTATTTTAATCTTTGTGGATTTGATTTCACTCGGTTAACATCTGAAGGCATAAGTTAAAAATATGCATTAGTATAGGCCTATACATATACATGTATGAACTGTTACAGGACTACTGTATTTGATTTAAACATATTGAGAAAGGATGACCTGATTTATAAATAGAAAAACAGCTATTTTTGAATTTGTCACGTTGCATATTAACGGAAAATGTATAGGCTACAAATCCAATGCATTTTGATTATTTTTTTCTAATGAATTTTATGGCCTGTAATCTAGTCAGATCTGTGGAGCCTGCTGTGATATGTTAAGGATACTTATGATCAGAACTTGATCTGTGCCTTCTGGAAAAGCCCAACAAAGCTTGTCATTGAGTATTCCATTAATTTAAAGCTTGAAGACGTCCCAGACATTTCATATTAGATGAGAACCTTTGTCAAGGTCTGTTATATCAGAATATAAGGAATTTGTTGCCAATGATATAGGTCTAACATGAGGTATAGAGGTAGTAATTGGGTTATTTTATCAGGAAATTTTGGGGTAAAATGAGCTGAAATAAGAAGAATAGATAAGTGATGTGTAAAACCAGCACAAAAAACTCTTAGAATTGGCTAGTGAAACTCAACAAATGTGTCTGCCATGTCTGAAAGTCCACAGACTGTTGCGCTAACTTTAAAGTATAGGTTATTTTTTTATTTTAACAATCAGTACTTCCCAGACAATATTTATATCATCAGATTTATTCTTGCATGACAAGAAAGATTCTGATGATCATTTCCATAGCTATCACAGCCGACGATCTTGATGTGTTAAGTCCTGATAGTAGGGGAGGGCATGAATTATATTAGGGAAATTATGGGGTAACACATAAGAATAGTGAACAGAAATGCTTAAAACTAGCACAAAAAACGCAAAAAATGGGCTAATGAAACTTTATGGACATGCCCGATACCTTTATACCAATATGCCAAAATTCATCTTTCGACAAAATCTACAGGATTTCACACCTTCCAAACCCCGAAAAATGTCCTGACCCCTAATCCAACCTAAACTAAAAATTTATTATGCCGTGACTAAGCATACCCTTCAGGCACTGCCTGAGAGGAGGGTCGATGGGGGCTCCACTCCCCAACACATTCTCTTCACCTCGGTATGTACAGCAAGATAGAGCTACAGTAAACCCTCGTTTTTCGTGGGGGTTACGTTCCCAAAAGAACCCGTGATAGGCAAAATCTGTGAAGTAGTAACTTTTTTTTTTTTTTTTTTTTTTTTTTTTTATACAATTATTAAACTATGAAATACTCTACAATGCATTGAAACCAAAGGAAAAAAAAACTTTTTACAAGCCCAAGCATTTGTTTAACAAATAAAAGTACTGTATAAACATTTTTTACAAATAACTACTGTACTGTAAAATAATAATTTTAATCATCAATGCGAACTGAAGGCTTCATGTGTTTTAGAGAAAATTTGAAATCTTAAATTTGACAAGCTGTTTTAAGTATATGCACACATTAAAATGTAATGTTATTGACAGAAAGGTAGAGAAGAAGTGGAGAGACTGTTTAGCCAATCAGACTGCAGAACACAATACACAGTGCAAATCTGTGAAGCAGCGAGAACGTGAAAGGTGAACCGCGTTATAGCGAGGGTTCACTGTACATCCATACAGTAAACAATAAACCAAATGCCATCAATTTTCCTTCACTTCCTTTGGTCGGTCTATTGTGGAACGGTTCGTTTTAATCAGTTATTAAGATCTATTTCTTCTTTGTTGACACTATTTAGTCATAAGAATAACCTAGAATGGACGCACCACTGGAAAAAAAAAAAATTCTCACCAGCTTTGTCACTGAATGCTCGGGAATTGTCCTGTCAAACCTGGCAGCCAGAAACACAGAAATGCACATATGCAGAAGGTTCTTCAGATCAATTCCTGTAAATCACTGTCTAATAGATCTTTAAACATGTAAATGAGGTATAGTGCCCCCCCCCCCCCCCTCAAAAAAAATCTATAGGAACCCAACCCATCTTTTGGTATGTTTACTTGAATTCACACCACCCAATACCTCCTGACCAAGTAAGCAAACTAATTTTATTTCAAGAACTTTATTGAACGATCTAAGCTGCTATGACAAGACGTGCTCTTTAGGTACTTCCTGAGGGGAGGGTTAATGGGGGGGCTCTGACCTCAACAACCCCCAAGAAACATTCTCTTCATCTTAGTATGTATGGCAAGATAGTGCTGTATACATGCCTAACTAAATCATACCCCTTTTTATCACGAGACCCCAAACTTTCCTTTGCTTCTGTCAATTGTCTGGATGGCTTGGTTTCTTAAGTTACTGAGGCCTATATCTTTTGCATATCTACTAAGTTATTTTACAAAGGACCCAGAATCAATGCAACTCTGAAAATGAAACATTCCTCATTGGTGTTCTGTCAGGGAATGGCAGTTGTGAAGTCTCGAAAATCCCAGTGGGAAGTGCAAATGCACATTAAGTTTTTGTAAAGAATAGTGGAAAACTATCAAAACACACAAAAAAGTTTATATAGAAAATAAAGGAATGCACAAGATACAAGAATGAGAAAAATTAAGGTGTTTAAATTTACAAAAGTTTCTTCACAAGCGCATAGTAATACATGAACTAGTTTAAATATCTCAGAAATGAGTTAAGCAGTCATAGTATTGTAAACATTCATGATCTAAACAAAGCAAGGGACTTGTTGTGTTAGTTTACGCCAAGGTAATCGTTCTATATACTTTTTTTTTTTACTACAACCTAGAATGTCAGCCACTAAATTTACTAGTAATTGTATGATACATGGTTGGTTTCTAATCACTAAACAGTATTTGATAATTCTTTACAGTCTAGACATACTCACCAGAGACTGTTCCCAACTCCACATCAAAAAATTTATTCACCAGTCTAAGTTACCGTGACTGGGCATGCCTTTTGGGCACTGCCTAAGGGGAGGGTTGATGGAGGGCTCCACCAC
>NC_091582.1:7346408-7351408 GCF_042767895.1 Penaeus vannamei
CCCACAACCAGAACCTGTTCAGTTGCCATCAAATGAGCCGAAGACTTTTGCCAATCTCTTCAAAAATTCCCAAGGTTTCCCTGCAGCTCCAGCACCTGCTGCCTCACAGCCATCATCTCATGCCCAGCCAACTCCTCCAGCACAGCAACAGCCCCCACAGGTGAGCCACAGTCTTTCTCTGAGGACATCATATACGGAAGGGGGGGGGGTTCTTAGTAAATAGTTAGGTTCTTCATTAGAATTGTGTTTTTATTTGTAGATACAATCTAATATATTATTAGTTTCTTATGAATTTGAATTAATTCATAGAATCGAACTGACAACCGAACCCAGGCAAGCACCACCACTCCAGCTGTGAGTCAGGCTCACTCTACTGGTGGCTTCACCCAGAGACCACCAAGGAATGCACAAGGTCGAGGGGCACCGCGTGATCGTCCTTATAGGCCTAACAGTGAAGACAATTCAGAATTGGGTAGGTTTATACAACTGTTAATCTTGTTCTTGCATTTAAAAAGTTTGTACAGACATTTGGAGCTAGTTGGAAGACACATCTCTGAAGTTATCCACTTTTTATTTATGCAATGCTAGATTTCATCAGGTAACAGGATTTTGTTTCATCTCTGAAAGATGCTCATTATCATTAATGGAAACTGATTTTAGTGATGCTATTCTGTGTCCCTAGAGAGCCTAGGTGGGGAAGAAAGAAGGAGAGCTCCTCCTGTACCAGACAGTCAGCAGATCTTTGTTGGTAACCTTCCACACACAGCTGGAGAGGATGAACTGAAGGTATGGGGTTTGAATACGTCTTTGTGTTCTTTTTTTATTAGTATTGTCTTTTTCATTGTTTCATATATTAATTTTTTCTTTCGTTCTCATTTTTACAAACTAATTGCAGATAGTCAGTCAGTGTTTAACATACCTTTTCTTGGTATATGTAAATAGATTAATACATGTTAATTTGCAGGCGGAATTCTCAAGATTTGGGAAAATTATGGATATCCGTATTAATACTGCTAAAGGAAAAACTGGTCCCAAAGGTCAGGTCCCCAACTTCGGTTTCATCACATTTGAAGAGGAAGGTTCTGTGTCAAAGGCTCTCAACTCTAGGGTAAGGACAAAGATAACAATCTACAATCTGAATGTTTGAGATATGTTAGAGAAATTATGTAGCATATGAGTAGTGTTAAAATGTCAGCTGTATTTATTACAAAATGAAAGTCCAAATAGAATATATGCTTTTAATGTACAGTTGCTTTTCATATACTACAACTAAAAATGATCATGTAATTTTAAGATTTGTTTTAATCTAAACTTTTATTTACTTCCTACAGCCAATCCATCTTAATGGTGAGCATCGGTTGAACGTGGAAGAGAAGAAGGCTCGCCTAAGGATGGATGGAGGCGGAATGGGCCGTCCCAACAGTGGCCGTGGAGGAATGGGAGGCAGCGGTGGCATGCGTCAAGGCCCCCCTAGTGGCTTACAGGGACGAGGAGGAGGACGACCAGGCTTTAATCGTGACAGTAATCGAGGTGGACCAGGTGGACCCAGAGGTAGTTTTGCACCGCGACGTTAGGCTAACCAATTATAGTCACCATGGCCTACTCTCTTACTACTCATAGGAAACCTCTGTCCAGTGCAGCCAATCTCAAACGGATGGCTGCAGTGTAAGTGGTCCAAACATCTGCAAGAGGACTGCTCAAGTAAAATCTGCAGTAGAGCCATTGTACAACTTGATGGAATGGTGTGCTTCTCAGTGAATGTTGCTGTTTTGATAATGTAACTCAACAATGGCCACTTGAAAATACTGGTGCTTGAGGTGATGATGATGAAACTTCAGTGATATGGTAAACAAACTTCACAATAACATAAGTGGCTTCTTTTGTAATTTAGTTACTCCCACTTCTCTAACTGTATTAGAGTTATCAGATTGATTTCCATTTCGTGAACACAACAATTTTTCCACTGATGACGTGTACTTAGACATAGTGCCTCCCCTGATGTAGATTGTGTTTCTATGAGTAAATAAAAGAACCCTCCTTTTTTGGATGGTTGTGATGGAATTCAATCTCTAAATCTTGGACAACAATTACTCTTTTATTATTATTTGGTAATAATAAAACATGTTATTGTGATTACCAAAATCATTCCCTTTTTAACAGCTACTAGTCAGGATTGAAACAAAGGTTTTTTTGTGCTTATTTCAGTTTCAACATCTAAAAAGTCCTTGAAATTATATTGGAAATATAGAAGAAGTGGATTAAAATGGGTACTGCTTGAGGTCATTGATTTATGTACTGGTATTTGATTCCAGTGATGTTTTTGTATGTTAGAATTTTTTAACTTATTTTTGAAACTTCAGCTGAGACTGATGTACATTTTGTACCTGGCAACAGAAGATTGGTGAGGTTTAGTCCACTTTTTCCAGTGATCAGCATGCAGACACAGTAATCCTCAGAGATGTCTTATCTGACTTGGCTCACATCCATGCTCACTGTTTTGACGTTACATTTCCAGCACTGCTGTCATACTGGGCATTACACATACATAAAATGTTAACTTGTTACATGTAGTTCACAAGGCCAAGTACAGATTAGCATCTGCTAATAGCTGATTCCATTTTTTTATTTGATGTGGGTGCAGTTGCCAATATCCGTTAATATTGACAACTTCACATTATCACAGAAGTACTTTAACTGGAGGAGCGAAGAGGAAACCAGTGTCCAAGGTCACATTCTCGTCTATTTTGTAGTAAATCACTTTGATCACTACTCAAAGATTATGCTTGATTCAACCTCTTTCATATGTTGTAGTGTGCTAGTTTCTCCGAATGGGAAATGAATAATAGAATGGAGCATTTATATTTCACAAGTGTGAGTTGTAAACACCCCAAAGCATTTCTATATTAAAAAAAAAGAAAAAAAACAATGTGCGAAAGAGGGAATAAAATAGCCTTATCACCACCAACACTGTTGCAACTACTTTCCCCATGTTTGTTTCATTCCAAGGGATTAGATATAAAGGGTGTCTTGAGCATGCAATAATTTTCAGAACTGGTAAAATGGAATATTGTTTTTTATATTATCATCGTAAGTTTTAGTATTAAATTTTTCATTGTGTAAACTATGTACAAATCAGTATTACTTTTCTTTTTCTTTTTTTTTTTTTCTTTTTCTTTTTTTTTTTCTTTATGCACAGTTTGTTACTGGTTGTGTTACAATGGAAGCTCTCACACTACAGTATGATGAGCAGAAATGTGATATTAGTTTAGATAGTGGGCAAGCAGACACAGGGCAGATCTGAAAGTCATTGCATGTCAGGATAGCTTTTGAAACTGTCCTTTCAAATTGTTATAGAAGGGCATTAGATAATTGCCCACACCTGGAGCTAGATGAACCTCTGGGAATTGTTACAGGGACATCAGAAGAGAACTTAGCTCACAGGTCATGTGAAGGGATATGCTGTAGTTGCAGACTTTATACATTCTGTTCATGAACTATTGAATTGGTAAATTGATATGGGTTACTATTTTCCTTAAGCATAAAGGAAAATAATTCAGATTTAATTTGAAAGTCTAGACACCTCAAACTTCAGCTATTCCAAATCCCATAGCTTACATTATCATTGGAGCTCCTGGGAGCATGGCTAGCATGTGATGTTTTAATTTGATTTAAAAGTTTTGAAAAAGGTTTGAAAATTGCTTTTGCTTTAACTTCCTTTAAGGTCTGTTCTTGCAGCTCCTCCTGGTCAGAAACTTTGTGATGTCAAATACTGATGAATGAAAGTGAGAAATAAAAGCCTCTTTTCATGTACTGTTTTCTTTTATTTCCTGAGTACATAATTTAGGTACATAGTGATTTTAGCTATCAACTGTGTTCCTGATTAGTACTGCTGTTCTAAAGAAAAGGTAATGATCTCAAGTCCACATAAACTGGTATATGTGGGATCTTCAGTTGTCTAATCTGATCAAAAAAAAAATTTCTGTCCAGCCTTGAAGAAAAATTCAGTAGATATTGATAACAGAAATACTGAACATGTTGGATCATCAGGGTTCTAAGTACAGTTTGCAAACCAGTAACAGGTGACAATTATTGAGGTGTAGTGTCATGGAATAAAGGTATACTTGATAAAATAATTTCCTTTGTAGTAAGTACAGTAATATCTTCAGAGTCTTAACAGCTAATTTCATATTTTACTTTGATCATTTGTGTGAAGATTAAGTGTGAAGGGTGATGGTCGATCCCAATTTTATTTTACCCAAGTCTTTTCTTTGGCATCATTTAAGATTTTCATCAACAAAGGAATTGTATTGAAAAGGAGTTTGATATCAATCACTTGTGTTGTACCCAGCCACAGAACCAAATAGAAATTCCAGAAAAATGTGAGGAGCCTTGATATTCTACTACTTGATGTTGCTATTCTGACACCAAAGATTAATGTTTCCTTATATATATATATTTTTTTTTCTATTTTCTTTTATCAAGTTAAAAGCTGAGATGCAGCAGAACAAATTAAGCAAATTCTGTTTGAACCAAGAGATTTGGATGAACTAGTAGTGGCCAAGAAATCAGTGATGAAAATGTAACCCATTGGCTACCAAATGTTGGGTGACACATCACAAAGAATCGTGGTTCTGATCACTAGGGTGAGATTAATTGGGTATGGAGTGCCATGTACTAATGTATGTTCATCCTTACTAGATGTCAGAAAAGTTTACCTTTCATTACTGGGTTAACAGAAAACAGTGGAGATACAAAGGGAAAGAGACAAAGATATGGAGTGCTGCTGCTAATGTCGCCAAGGTCTCCTACCCTTTTTCTAATATTTCAAATATCTTGTGCTGCAGCTGCAATTTAGGGTTGGATATCATCAAAACTACTACTTGGATCAAATTTTTAAAATTAAATTATTAAATAATAAAGGGCATTTTGCGGGTAAAAGAGTTTCTTAACTTTGGTCATTTATGAAAATTCATACCTTATTTTGATGTATTGCATTATTT
>NC_091582.1:7374497-7381997 GCF_042767895.1 Penaeus vannamei
AGTTCCTGTTAGTGCAGGGTTAAGATATTCATATATACTGGAGAATATTGATTTGCAGTTTTTGGTCTGTTGTGCATTAGAATTGAAAGGGATTAATTTTGAAATCTATTTCAGCCCTTAGTGACAGTGAGTTGTGGTCAATGAAAAGTAGCTTTCCTCAGCAAAATATGCCTTGTTTGACTGTCACATGGTATGATCGCACTACAATTCCACAGGATTGTTTTGATCTGCAAGATAAGCAGCCTGATATCAAGGTGAGTTTGCAGAAAGAATCTGGTGCTATATACTTATTTTTAGTAATTTCTGGTATTATCTTTTGGTGCATACTTCTTATACAATCACAAGTGGCATTCAAAATATCATTTATTTATATATATATATATATATATATATATATATATATATATATATATATATATATATATATATATATATATATATCATTCTGCAGTCTTCATGTAACATGCATAGATTATCTGAACTGTTTTCAGTGTAGTTTAATTTACTTTATGTCAGCATATCTTAGGTACCACAATTTCAACTTTCATGATGAAGACATAGTATAGAAATGCACCTTTGTGTATGAATATAGGGCAGGTGTTTCTCTTAAGTTTTATTTTGCTTTATTATCTCTAGAGATCATTTGTAAAACACAAATCAGATTGATATGATGAAAATCTCTTTAGGTATGGTAAAGGTAACATAATCAGAGAAAAATTACTCACTAAACTTTTAAAAGTATAAACTAATTACAATTCATCTTCCAGCAGATCTGCAAAACAAAACTTTCTAAAAGTATTAACTAATGACAACACATCTTCCAGCTAATCTACAAATCAAAAAAACATGCCAAATTCTGCATGGTTCACTACCTCACCCTAGAGTCATCTGGCTTGAAGTCTCCTGTTATCTTGTCTGGATCTGATACCCCAAGCTCAGACTCTGTCCTGCAGTTATTAGATGATCCAGAAACCATATCAGAATGTTTTGATGATCTGAAGATTAATGCTCTCCATGCGAGTGAAAGCATAGCAAGCACGTCAGTAAAGAGTACTCAGGAAAATAAGTTGAGTACAGAAAAGAAGGGAAAGTCTCCTGGACGGCCAAGGCATAGGGGACTGACAAGCGAAGGGGAGCTTGAAACCAAAGGGAAGATCTTTAGAGAAGGGCAACAGGAAGGGAGAAAAAGGGAATATGCAGATGGTGAGCACTAAAACACAATTGTTATTATTGATTAATTTATTTCATTTATCTGTTTTTTGTCAAAGCTAATCAAAATTTGAAAACTGACAGTCTGAGAAGAAAAATACTAGTTATCATTGATGCCAGTATATTCATACATGATGCAGTTTAGTGAGGTACATAAAAATTCCTGTTGTTGCCCAGTAAAGTACCTTAGATAGATATATGATTATAAAGAAAAATGTATATCTGAAAGATAAGGATCAGTCATCATAAATGCTGTTAACTGCTGTAGATTACGTCTTATACTTAGTCTTACTGTAATTGTGTTTCAGATGAGCCCCAGCCTTTCCGCATTTATACTAAAGGGAAACTGTACCATGCTGATGCAGATGAAATATTTAGTAAGGAAGATTTATTACTCATTTTGCAATTAGCATTTTTATATGATAGCTGTAGCATTTGTATAACATTTAATAGTCATCCTAATACTTTAATCTTTTTCCTTTACCTTTATAGAAAAAGTGGAGGCAGGGGAAATTACTGTATACAAAGATGAGATAAAAACACCTCAATATGGAGATATGTATGTCCTTGATAAGAATTTTGGTAAGTATTTATTTGATTTGAAGAACTCTTTCACTATATCTAGTTAAATGTCTATATCTGTAGTTAACTGTAAAACACAGACAGTGTATGATGATACATAGTAGATTAGTATAATGTTAATTACTTATTTACTTTAAGATTTATCATTCTTTTGCAGTTCCATTTAGTGATTCAGTTCCCTGGGTGAGGGAGTACTACTATAAGGCTCACAATATACTCATGGAAAGGTTCACATTGCGTGATTCCAAAATGGTGTTCACTCATCCGCTCCCTCCTGCAGCAAAGTCTGTTTTCACCCTTGTTGAAAATGAGCCTCAGTTGTGCATTGTACATTATGAAAAAGGCAACATTGGACGTGGAAAGATAAAGCAGAAGGTATTACAGCAAGGGTTGTTACCTCTTTGTATTTGGTAGTCTTTTGTCTTTTTAATATCAGAAGGCTATGAATAGCAGCATTCTGTTTAATTGAGTTATCTGTTATTCATACTTTAGGATGTATGCAAAACTGGTTTGCAATTACACTGCAGCATTGTTTCATATATCGTAGATGAACTTTAGTAGAGATAAGCTAATTTGCATTTATCATTGAGAAAAATATTTTTTAGTTTGCAGTATGTCCCAAAGATCTAAACCTTTTTATTGTTAGGTTCAGTAGCTCATGGTACAGTTTAAGTCAGAGCTCTTGTGTGATTTTTGGTTAAACTCCGATCAGTTTGCTCATAAAGATCCAGACTTACAAGTTTTGAATATCACTGTAATTATATTTTGGGGGTAAGCTATATTTATGTTAACATTATATTAGCAAAATACTTGGATTTCTTTCCAGTCTGCAAAATCAGAAGAGCAAAAGGAAGGAGAACGGCACAAAAAGATATACACAGAATCCAATTCAAACTTGACACTGTCACTGGTGGCTGCAATGCTTTCCAATCCTGATGAGAAAAGAATTGTCAGTGCTCCAATACTTAACCCGCAGCCATTCCAGGTGTACCTCCTGAGGTTACCATCAGAAGATAATGCTAGTAAGTTTCGTTCTGGCTGTTGAAAACAATTATTTTTTTTAAGTAAAAAAAAAAAGCATAACTTACATGTTTTGATTTTAAAGTATGAGAAAATCCCAATTTTCATATCAGTGAAAGTTTGAGTTTATAAAAACACATATATTCTTGATGTGTTTTCCTCATTTTCCTTGGAAATTTACCATTCTCTTTTTTCACAGAAGTAATTGATAACTACAGATGGACAGACAAAGGCTTTAAGCGGTGGCCTTTAGGAGTAAGCAACTCGGAGACAAAGCTGCTCTGTTTCCATTGCCCAATGAAGATGGCACGCACCGCCATGTGTACAGCCCTAATGAGACACGAGTTCAAGCACACAACAGCTTCCCCTGACCTTAGAGTGGTACACTACATGCCTACAAGAGAGTTCAGGGAATTTATTGTTATTTCAAATGCTGCCAAACAGGTACACTTTCATGTTTGTAACTAGTATAAATTTGCAGTATGTATCTTTTATAGAAATTTGAAGTTTAATTCATACGAGGTATATATTATTCAGTAAGTAAATGCAACGTTATTGTTACAGCTCCAAATGACATCTGAGCTGGCGAGGGAGGGCTGGGAAAACATGGAACTGGAGTCAGAGGCACCTCTCTATGTTTCTTCGAGTCGCCTCAAGCCTATCACAGTGTGGGACCTGTTGACCAGAGATGCTCAACATGCCAGTCTTACAGGTCTTGTTAGGATGGAGATCATCAACCCTCAACCTGGGGGTGTTTACCTCAGTACCAAATGTGAGTGCTCATCCTCTTATTCATATCATTATTGTTATCAATGATATTGTTATTATTTTTGTTATTATATATTGTTATTGTTATTATTGTTATTATGATTATTATCATAGTCATTATTATTATTATTATTATTATTATTATTATTATTATTATAATTATTATTATTATCACTCTTATAGATCTTCCTTACATTTACTTTAAGCCTTTGATCTGCCCTTTCCCCCTTCCTTCCTCTTCCTCCTTATCTTCCCAACCTCCTTCACTCTCTCAACCCCTTCCTTCTCTCCCTTATCCCCTTGTCTCTGAGCCCCTTCTCCCATCTACCCTCCCTATCCCCTAACCCATCACCTTTCCCCTTCCCATTTCTATTTAAGCACCCTTCCTCTTCAAGCCTCTGTATTCTTCCTTTCTTCTTTTCCCTCCTTTCTTCTTTGTTTCCTTTCTTATCTGCTATACTTTTCCCTTCCCCACCAACCTTCCTTCTTTAATCTTCCAACTTGAAAAGTTATCTAAATGATAATTGTTCTTAAGGGGCCGTCACACTCGAAAACGAAGTTCATTATTTATTATTGGATTTTTCCTATTTTTTAATATGATATATATATACAGTGATAAATACTACCAAGTTTCATATCATTTGAATAATAAACAACAAAGTTTTATTTTCTTTATGAGTTTTTGAACAATCACATAATTTGATATTCGCACTTTATCCATAAACCAAACTTGTTGAAAAAAATACCACATATACCCTATAGCAAAACCTAAAATCTCTATTAGATTGATTTTTGAATTTCCTTTTAGTTTAGTGGGAATTTACTTTTTTCCAAATGCTCAGTCTTTTGAACTAAAGCTATAATATATGGACTTCTATTACGGGAATGAAATATCGTCAGATAGAAAAAATTGCAAATTTATTCAGCTTTCAAATGCCCTAAACCCCGTTACAATCGTCAAAGTAGTTATGGAGAAATAGAAAAAGCATTGACAAAGGTGTAGTTTTGAGATATCGAAGTTCAGGATACTTTTCCCTCGATTTTTTGTTTTGTTTTGTTTCGTTTTTTTTAGAATTTGTATCTTTGTCAATCTTGCTGCATTCTATGGCATTCACATGTTATTCTGAAGTGTAGCTGGTACCTGGTCCACTCCTTTTGCAAAGTACTAATGGCAATAATTGCACATGGTTGTAGAAGTAGAGTGTGTCATCACAGGCTTCTTAGTGCCAAACCTGACCATGTGAGGTATTTCATATGTATAAACAACTACTGCTGCAGTGATTGAGAATTATTTGTTATCATATAATGTTTATTAGATACAAAAATAACATTACAATTAGTTGTGTCCCCTTCCTGTGTGGTGAGGATGTACGTCTGTGAGATGGTGTCATGGAGGTAGGAGGTAGCAACAAATTGCTGTGATTTCTGGTTGAGTTTTGTCTCCTAGAGTCCCAATCTTGGCAATCAGCTGATGGGTAAACAGAGTTGCCCGCTAGCTACCAGAGAATGCCAAAATAAATTGAAAAATATCTGAAAAAAACAAATTTGCTGCATATATTTGCAAGGACGCGACAAAGTAAACATCGGAGCGAGAGGCGGGGGGGGGGGGTCAGAGATTTAGTTATAACTATGTATTTAGCAAAATTATTACATCCCTGGTTTGCCAAAGCCTACTAGATTACAGGGGATTTTTTTCAAAAATTTCAATTTTTTTTGTCACGACAGCCCCCTTCAGCTGACACTTTATAGTATAGTGTACTAGCCTCATAGTAGAAGTTAACCCATTAGCGGTGTTATATTTTGAAGGCGAAAATACTAGTTTCTGGGCGGTTTCAAAATCAGCATGTGGGGCTGGCCCGGAATCTTCCCATGCGCCGGCCGCAGCCTGCAAGGGAATTAGAGCGCAAGCTCCAATCTAGTGTCACACTGGCGGGATGCCCGGCAATTTTTTTTTCTGGATGTCTCATATGTGAGACACCCATCGTAAGTGGGTTCATAATAATGACAGCAACAATATTATGATGATCATCATCTTCATCAGTAAAGAAGTCTGTTTCAGAAACAGACCATATACAAGATTATACCACAATAAGATTTTTACAGCAATGGAAGATTCGCTGGAAAGTCCAGGTGATTTACAGCACTTTCAATTGTACTATATTTTTTCCAGATGAAGCACCAGATTTACTGGTTTGGGAAGAATTAGGAAGAATCCAGATTCAGCCAAGGCTGTACCAAATAGTAGAGGTTTGTGAGAAGATCAGTGATGCACAACCATATCTCCTGAGGTTGTGCTACACGTCACCTAAGGTTCCCCACAAAGTTTTAGTGCATTACTTGGGTGACACAAGACCATATCTCATTAAGGAATGTGAGATAGTGATTGATGAGTACACTGGAGAACCAGCATATATAACCAAGGGATTGTGTAAGGTTTATTGTCTTGACATTTTAAAATGGCATATATGATGTTGTCTTATTCACCACATAATGGGGAATAAATTAGAGAGTAGTGTGATTATAAATTTTGATATATATATATATATATATATATATATATATATATATATATATATATATATATATATACATATATATATATATATATATATATATATATATATATATATATATATATATATATACATATATATATATATATATATATATATATATATATATATATATATATATAATGTATATATATATATATATATATATATATATATATATATATATATATATATATATATATATATATATATATATGTGAGTTAATGGCATAAGTGAATATCCTTGCGATATTTTCTGATGAACAGGGAAGAAAGGGAAACGTAAGGCCTACTTGAGTTCAGAATATGCACTGGCAGAAGAGAAGCTGTACCGGATCAGCAGCCATCACATGAGGGATGTTGGTTGTATGCCACTCAAGCTAGAAGACCTTGACATTACAGTTAAGCTTGATCCTCACAACCTCCCTGATGACAAAGAGGAACTAATAGCTCCAGGTGATAATAGTACCTCCTGTTGTCATTTTTTGCATATGATAAGTATGACTGTCTTCTGGTCTTTTGATACATAATGATGAATTATTGAAAATACTTACTCTGGAATGGATAACTGCAGGTAATCAATAATCTTTTTTTCTATTTCACACTTCATGTATGATATGTATGAATATATCATCTGACCCTGTTATTCATTTTTGATATCTTAAAACTTGCAGTTTTTTAGATAATAAACTGATATTTTGCCTTACAGATAAACCAGGTCTCTACCTTTATGGCCACAGAATGATGAAGAAGAGGATAGTTCGTCTCCTAGGTAAGCTGAACTTAAATATATTCTGTGTTTGATATTTATTCTTTGAAATTTTGTGTATCATAGTATCAGATACAAATATGAAAACATCTTTAAGATAGGAAGATGATGATCACTAGTCAGAATTATTTCTGTTTTATTAGAAGTTATGTAATGGTATTTACCAATTTATTTAGCATATTGCTTTCAAAACAGAAATAGATGAACACTAAGAAAGTAGACACCAACTTAATATTTTTTTTCAATTTTGTATTCCAGAAAATCTTGATCGGAGTCGCAAAACACAAATTCCTATAAAGAATCCTGAGGCAGGAGAAGCATATTTAGTGACAAAACCCTCAGGAAGTAAGTAAAAATTGAACACATTGTATCACTTTTATGCATTTTGCAGTTGGAATTGTTGACACTATATTAGTTAACACTGCATGTCCTAGGACAAGGAAACTTCGGACTCTTGAGATGCTATCTTTAAATATTTTTCTTTCATTACTTTTGAAATTATAAGGAAGAAGAAAACAAGACCCTTTTCTTTTTTTCAGCACCTTTTGTTAATTTCACAAATAACAAAGTAAACAGTGTAGTAACTGGATATTGAATATT